>NC_041221.1:57962711-57983637 GCF_002837175.3 Physeter macrocephalus
CCTGCATCGGCAGGCGGACTCTCAACCACTGCGCCACCAGGGAAGCCCGGGCATGGGTTTTAAAACAGATTCTGAATGGGCAAATGAACTCCGGGTAACTCAGGACACAGCTCCTGAACGCGTCCGTTTCGGAAGTTACGAGTGCAGAGCACCACGGTGGCAGGGGAGGGGGTGTGCAGGATACGTGGCCGTGACAACTGAAGTCTTATCTAAGGGTGACGGTGAGGATGCAATAATGGAATAACTACACGTAATGGAAAGAAGGAGTATCACTCTGCTTCAAATTCTAGTAAGAAACCTAGGCGATGGAAACACCGTAGTTACCTCGATGCTGTAACCGCGCCCCCCACATCCTTAAACTGGTTTTTATGAGTCAGACATATCTCAATAGTGTGGAGTTTTATATACAGAAATTTAAAAAAGAATATGCAAAGGAAGATCCATGACTGTGCTGAACGTCTTGCCTGAGAAATTTGAAAATTCCCTTCAGAAATCAAACTGTTTTCCCCCAAACAACGCCTGAGCTATGGAAACAGGTTAAAGCTGCCAAAGAATTCACCTGTGGTGTTTATATTCTACCCTAAAGAGGCCGGGATGTCAGTCAGAACACATACACTGCCTTTGGCCTGGAACTAAACTTCTAAAATTCAGAAACATCTTTACTGTGTCCCCTCCCCTTAAAAAAAAAAAAAAAAAAAAGCAGCTACTGAGAGTATTTCATTAAAAAAACCAAAAACAAATATAAAAAACTTTCAGAAACCAAACTGTGTCAGCCAATAAACTGAAATGCAAGAAACATATAGACTTCTAGATCTAAAAATGAAAAGGGGAATATCACAATGAATCTATAAACAATATAAAACAGTGTGAATAACAACCTCTCTTTTTCTGCTAGTCTTTCTTTAGCCTCAAAATCTTACTAAAGCCTCCCTTTTGCACTTTCATAGACAACCGTCCTTCAGTAACCCACTGGTCACTCTTCCTTGCCATCTTTTCGGTACTCCTAGGTGATACAGAAAACTAACTTTGCCTAGTGTTGGCAATATTCTCAGCACTTCACATATATGAATTCATTTCAAACTCACACTCATAAAAACCTATAAAGCAGTTGGATTACCATCATCACGTTACAGATGAAGAAAGTGAGGACCGGTGTGGTTGAATAAACTTGCCCAGTGGCCTGGGAGGCAAAGCTCCAGGGCCCATGCTGTTAACCACTCATGTATCACTGCCTCTCTGCCACAGTCATTTGCACTTACTGATAAATTATTTCAGAGAGTTTAGTAGTACTTTATTTAGAGGACATTCAATAAATGTTGCTGGGCAGTTAAAATTCTGTATGTGGGTACATGGGTGTGCATCTGTATCTGTGTGTGTGTAGAATGGGTTATACCTGAACTTTGTTTCAATGAGTTCATATACAGAAAAAAGAAATTCACATTTTATTGAGGGTCTACACTGCGCTGGTTAGAGTGTGATGTCTTCTGCTAACTTAATCTTCACAACAACTCTGAGAAACAAGTATTCTCTTTCTAGTTTTTATTTCTAACGTAGGTTTGTTTTTAAAACAGATATAGGAACTAAGGCTCCATGAAGCTAAGCAAACTATTAGATGCCACACAGGTAGTAGGGAGTGGCAAGGGAAAGACAGCCTGTCCCATCATGCATTTTGATATCCAACACTATTTGCTCCTTTGTCATCTTCTTTAGTTTCCAAAGACTCAAAGAGCTAAATTGTTCAGAGGATCCAGTCTGACCCCAGATTGTTTTCTGTCCAATACCTCTCATGGTGGAGGATATAAGGGACCTTCCTCATATTTTGTCTTACCATTTTTAAGACCATTCCACTGACTGTTTTAGAGCACATCTCCACAGTACATGCAATCCTTTTACATCTAGAGGTTTATGAATCCAGGAGCCTGGTGCCATCAATGGTCTTAGTGTTCGTGCTCCCTTTCACAATTGTGGCCACCATTGTTTCTGGGCTATAACTGAGGTGCCATTTCATCGATGTACCCATGGATATGAATCTTTAAATAGTTCTGTACTCAAAAGTACCTGAAGAGCCATTTCAAAAAATTGAAATAAAAACAAAACCAAGGATTTCAAAGTTTTTCACCAAGATTCACCGTAAGAAGTCCTTTTGCTACTGAGACCCAGTACACACGTACATATGTGTGAATACACATGCATAACAAGAAAAAAAATTTACAAAACAATGTTCTCTTACCATAACACATTTTGATATTTTCTATTCAGTTCAGTTCCTTTCTTTCCTTTTTTTTTAACAGAAAAATCACAAAAGTCTTTACGTGACTCCCTAATCCATTGCAACCAACAGCTTGAAGAACGGAGATCAAGAACATACTGTTCCTATTTTAATTAATATTTCGTGCAGAACTGAATCAAAAAGGCTTGTTCAGGCAAAATGAATAACATTTATTGATTTCATAAAATGTGTTCATTTATCTCACCTAAACTTACTTGAAATGAGACTGCTGTCTGCAATCTGGGGAGTAGAAAGTTTCCCTTTTCACCTCGTGTGCCCTTTTTAAAAAAATTTTGTACCAGGTGAGTGCATTGCCCATTGGAAAGTTAAATGAGATTAAATTTTACCCTTCTGAAAATCAGATTGCTAATTAGGGCTGTTTTTGCGTTGCTTGATTTCATCTGTTCTGAGTGTTTTAAGGCTGATTTCTTAAATATTGTTTCTTCAGAAAGAGAAGTTCAATTCAGGTCTGTGGTTTGCAGGTCACAATTCTCCCTGTTAAAATACTTGTCCAATCTTACGTACTTCTGTAACCCTCCTGCAGTTTTCAAAACAGATAACCAAAAGGTGTTTCAATAAAGTTGGCCAATTTCTTTACTATCCTAGAATATAAGTAACAGAACATCTAGATTTGAATATATTCATCTTATTCAAATCGTCTTTCAACAGATTTTCTTCCTCTTCATCTTAGGTTTTGATACCCTCTAAAGTGACATTTGTCTTGGCCAAAGATAAAATATTTTTACCTTGATATTTTCAAAGAAAAGAAAAAAAGGTAAGAGTAACTTTTTGGTATGCTGTTATCAGGTTTTATTTTTGCGTTTGTTTTACTTTTTAAATATGGAGATAACATAATGATTTCTCATTTTACGTGTGTTACACTCAAGTTATTATTTTTTTTAATATGTTTAATCTTTAGAACTATGGAAAAGGAAATCAGAAAATTTTACTAGCATTGAAGCAAAACACTGCCACTTCCCTTATGAACATTCCTTCTGAGAAACACACATATGTGCCAAAAGAAGATCTGTAAGCTAGAGTCCTCTATTACTTCAGATTCTTTCAAATCAAAAGCAGTTCACAATGTTGGGGGTCTTGCCTGCCTTTCCTTTATGAAAGAGGAAGTATAGATTACACAGAAACACCTTCATGCCCAGGAGGGATAGGGTTAAATTCTGCAGGAGACCCAGCCTTCAGTATCTCAGTGAGTCCCAGAAAAGTGCTGAGACTGGCCTCCCGCTTTAGTTCTACTGTCTTCAAAAGCAGCTATATTTGATAGACCTGTAGCTAACGTAGCCTTATGTATCAGAGGAGCTAAATAACTTCTATAACTCAGAAAGTTTTTTTTTTTTGTTTTTTTTTTTTAAATGTTGAGAAACTAGTTTAAATGCCAAAAGACCTCTGGGCACACATGCAAAATTTTAAAACACTTCATATAAGAGAGAGAAGAGAAGAGATGAGTAACCCACTAATACAGGAACGGTGAGACGGTATCTGAGGAAAAGGTGTGCCCTGATAAACATTAAATGTGTGAAATGTGTATGTGGATCGCATTTTTAGATCCATCCAGTTATGTGCTAACGTATTGCTGCTAGTAAGTGGATTATTAAAACTGCACTGCTGGCTCCAACCTTTGTATCCAGAGTGCTGAGCTATGTCATCCAAATTTTTAAAAATACAAAACAAACACTCTTCATAACAAAAGTTCTCTCAGACTTTTGACCTCTCTCTTCTGGCATCATACAAAGCTAAAACTTGTTTTAGGGGTTGGGGAATGTGGCCTCTGATTACTAACCAGGGTTTTCTCTTTACACTGTCTTGTTTACTCATTTCTTCACCAAAGCCACAGATCATCCCTTTAGCTACTGCAGCATTTCTACCAGATGCGACAAATCACAGGGGTGTATTTTGACTGCTGCTCTATCATGTGAACAAGAGTAACACTGAAACCTTTTACCAGTCCCTGTGCTTCATCTTTGTTTTCCATTTCCCCCAAATGTTTGTAAACTGCTCCAGAGAATTCTTCTTTTTTTTTTTTTTTGCGGTACGCGGGCCTCTCACTGTTGTGGCCTCTCGCGTTGCGGAGCACAGGCTCCGGACGCGCAGGCTCAGCGGCCATGGCTCACGGGCCCAGCCGCTCCGCGGCATGTGGGATCTTCCCGGACCGGGGCACGAACCCGTGTCCCCTGCATTGGCAGGCGGACTCTCAACCACTGCGCCACCAGGGAAGCCCAGAGAATTCTTCTTTTAACATTTTAGTCTTCTTTCCTCCCCTAATATAAGCTAAAGCTTATATTAATAAAAGAAAATGTCATCAATTAGAAGTAATTTAGCATCGCCACTATGTATTTTGACATTGTCATTTCTGTACTGTGGCTGATTGGAGGTCTGAGAAACAACTTATTTCAATGCAAGAGAATGAAACATTAGAAATTATTTCTATGGAAGTTATTTTAAGGTTCTGAAAATGATCTGATAGTTTTCATTCCTCTCTCTCAGCAATAGCATTCATGTTTTGTTATAAATAAAACTTGTATCAGAATTTGTGAAATACAAAAGGTGCTGCATTATATATATATGTATATATATGCACACATATCTGAATTCCCACAAATCTTTGACAGTCTAAATGCAAGTTCCCTTTGAACTTTTCTGTTCGCCATCACTGTTAAATTGCCTGATCACAGAGTTGCTTTCAATTTAAACACTTGGAAGAAGCAAGCAGTACCAGCATGAGCCTCAGACCCAGTAACTTAAAAAGTCTGTTCCCCTCATTTTCATCTACCAATCAATCTAAAATTACCAGTCATCACCTCTCCATAAAAGCTATAAATTTTCTAACAATCACTTTCTTCATTTCAGACATAGATTTGCAGGTTTTTTAAAAAGCATATTATTCCATCCCTAATTTATTTAGTTATGCAATGTCCCCCATTCTAAAGGAAATAAAACTTAAGGTTTTGTATTACATTTGCTGGATAACTGTTTCAGGTCAAAAAAGATAGCTCTCTTGCTGCTGCTGGCATTACTGCTTACAACTCAATGGGCTGTGGACCTTTTGCACAAACGGCTTTGTCTTCAGTCCAAGAGATGGAATTCGGCATGCATGAAGTTGACGTTTGCTATAAGAACCGTAACTGCTTTACTACTAAATCTTGCAACTTCTATATTAAATTAAACTTGATGAAAAACGGATCAAAATTTGAGGATCAATATCACCCTTGTTTGGCAATAGAGCCAGTCCTCAGTAACCCGTGGAAATGGCAGGCAAGGGAAGTAGGGAAAGCCTCCAAAACTCATTTTAGCCGTGTTCCAACAGTTTTAGTCATCAGAGCTCCTAACAAAGGACAGGATTGAAGGTTCTTCCTTATTTCTCAGCCCACCCTCCAGGGCAGGGGAGAGAAAGGGAGGAGAGGGGGTGGGAGGGCAGGCTGCAGATTCTCTTTACTTTCCCTTTACAGAGGAAAAAACAAAACAGAAAAGACAGGACGGGGAGATTAGGACAAACACAGGAGGCCACAAAGGGAGGGAGAGTGATGACTGTTTTGAAGTGATTTGCATCCTTTTAGAAGACCTGGAGTCAAAGGAAAGCCCTCCAGAAAAGCAAAAAGCACGGTCCCACCTCATTTCTTCCTGAAGGAGAGACTAACCATGACTCAAAATTAGCCTGAAGAGGAGACCTATTGATAAACAATCCATGCAGAATAATAGTCATCACCACCTTACATTTAACACTTAACTTTATGAGTGTGAAAGCAATGAGAAATTCTAAAGTATAACAAGACTCATTTTTCAATGAAAGAGCTACAAATTTAAGACTTCAAAAATATTGCCTTAAAAAATTCTCAAGGTAGGCAGAATTTCAATTGATATTGTCACAGCTAAACATGTTTATTTCCCGTTAAAAAAAAAAATTCTTCCACTGGAAATACCTACAGGGTCAGTTGGTAAGACACACAAGAAAAACAGCCTCAATACCTAATAGATTTTGCCTCACCTTTGACTCAGTTTGGAAGGGCTCCAACATAATTAAATATATTCACCAGACTTGGCTCTGAATAACCACAGGCTAATAAAAAAAAAAAAATAACAACCTGCTATGTTAGACCCAAGATTGTCCAACACTCGGGACATCAAAGAAAGATACTGGCCTCTGAAGGAATTATCTCAAATATTATTTTATTGATCCCCCAAACAATTCCATAGAATCAGTAAAATTATTTAAAAAAAACTTAGCTCTAACAAAGTCTATGGTTAATATTAAGAAGTCCTAGAGACATAATAAAAGGCCAAATCACAAAACAAATTCCTATGCACAGGGTTGAAAAACTAAGGAGTGAACCACACAAGATCAGGTCTCTAGCTTGAAAATAAGTGTCGTCTCGACAAAAGTTGTCATATAAGATATTCAATCTGAAGAAATATAGAGTGTGAATTCAATACTCTGAAATTCCAAACATTGTTGCTTTACAGACTATAAAAATATAAAATTAAATGTTTCACCAAACTTCACCATTATTACTTTAAGCAAGTTGGAGTATAGGAAAATTCCATTTTCTATAGGACCTATTTCTGTAATGGGTACACTTTAAAAAATGAGCACATTTCTTTTGTTGTCAGAAAAGGGATTTTAAAAAAAATAATTAAAGACCCCCCCCAAAGCTGTAAGTATTGGAGATCATGTTCTTCATGAGTGAGAGAAACTTGATCTGGTGATTAGAAAGGTAGTAGGAGTGAGAAATCTCATGAGCCCCACTTTCAACTTCTTTTCTAAGAAATCGTTTAACCTAAGACAACCTAAGACACAGAAGTTAAAAGACTTGTTTAGTTAGAGAATTTGGGAAGGGAAGCTTGAACGCAGTCACTCGACCACAGGCAGTGGGTCTAATAGGTGTAAACTACTTGCTTTCGCTGTGGTCTTAAAGAAGAAACTATAGACGAGACAAAATATTGTCATTTAAAGTAGTATTTCTAGAGGACTCTTAATAAGACACCATCATTTTGTGTAAAAATAACCATGTATTTAAAATATACTATTTCTATGTATGCCTAAAATGACATGCATACATTACAGAACCCTTTCATGCCCTTGAAATACTTCAGTTCAAATCATAGCTCTGGAAGATACATGAGGGAAGATATTGTCCATCTCTCTACATAAGCAAATACTGAAAACTTCCAGAAATAAGGATTCTATAACTTGCCTATACACCTCATCATGGTATTTACTGTTTTGTGGGTTCCATGCTTCTAAGCAACCAGCTGAAGTCTCTTCTGCTTTGATTTTAGTTCACTGACTCTTACTTGGTCACTCCCCTTCTTAGCACTAAAGACAGCAGTTAACTCTTGCCTTGAATGGTTGAGGGCTTGCTTTAATACTCACTGGGGTCATTGAACCCAGGCTATAGGATGATATGTTTTTTTAAAAAGCGCACTTTTTTTCTTGTTCTTACTTTCTTTTATTCAGTTTTAATACATCTCTATTAGTTCTGAAAATTGATTATAGAAAGCTAACCCATTTACCTTCATTTTCCAAGTTACAAGTATGTAAGCCACAAATTTAAGTTGAAAAGCTGTATCTAACACTAAATATTTTCAAAGTATCTCCCTAACATCCATATATGAGTTACTCTTTTATTAAGCTAAACATTAGATAGGGTTTTTAGATTTTATATCTTTATATAAATGATGATGGATATAAGAATCACAGAATTTTAGTTTGGAGGCTTTTTAACAATGTTTCATTAATCACTTTACAATTGACACGGTAAAAAATTCAGAGGGTCATAACACATTTAGTTTTCCTTCAATTCTGACCAAAACCTTAATTTTACTTATTTAGAGAAAAACAAAAAGCTTGGTGTGTGTGTCTATAACATACATAGCTTGCTTTCTTTGAGCTTCTTCCAAGTATGTAATAAGCAGTCAGTGGATGAGGGGAAGTGATACCTAAGATCACAGGACAAGTGTAGGGCTGTGAGAATGACCAACCACCTTCCCTGCAGGGTCGGCTCCACGGGGACACCACCTGTGCATTGCAGAGGGCCCTGCACTATGAAGGCTCCTGTGCTTGGTTTAATGATCTGCTATTGCTGTTTTGAAATTCTTAATTTTTGAACATAAGACCTGACATTTTCATGTTGCCCTAGCCTGAAAATTATGTAGCTGTTCTGCCACCTAGACTTTAACACTGACTCCCCTCCCCGCATCAATTAATCCATCTCTAGGAGAGCTATAAACACAATAAAATCAGGGCTTTCCATCTTGTCCTTCCTCTGGCCACTTTCACTGCATACTGAGCAGCCGACCACAGCACACCACAGACTTCACTCAACCGCCATCTCATTTTCTCAGGTCATTATTTTTTATGTTAACCTCTTTATGTTACGCTTTACCTACAGAATATTTTCTCCCTACCTTTCTGATGAGTCACATGCCCTTTAATATCTTTTTTTTTTTGGCCATGCCACGCAACTTGTGGGATCTTAGTTCCCTGACCAGGGATTGAACCCACACCCCGGCAGTGAAAGCGCCGAGTCCTAACCACTAGACCACCAGGAAAGTCCCAGCATTTAATATCTTTTAAACTATCTTCTCAAAATATATTCCACGATGTTTTGCATTTATTGCCACCTGTCTCTCCCTTCCTTGTTTAAAACCAATACCTTAGAATGAAGAGTTCAATTTTATGGTTGGATGAACCAACCCCTTAAATGACTGTAGATCAAGGAAAAGTGAAGATAACAGCCAAGAATGTGAACTTGCCAGCACTTCCAATTCTACAGCTTCCTTCTACTTTTGCCTTAAATGCTGGCATGTGATTTGCTTCTTGTCTCCAGTGCCCTGTGTTGCATCTAGCTCTTTGCTGGAACGGAAACAACATAACAACAAGAAGGAGAGTAATGAGTATGGAATTTTCATCAATGCGTTTGACCTTAGAAGCACACCCTTGAGCACAAGGCAGAGCTTAGGCTTGACATATTTTCCCAAAATGGTGTGTGTGTGTGTGTGTGTTCACATATTTTCCCAAAATGGTGTGTGCGTGCAAGCTTGTACGCCCTGACCAGGTCATTTTTTAAAAATTAACTTCAAATGAACTTCACTGAAGTGGAGAGAGGTCTGACTGTGTTCCAGTGTCTGTGAGGCTCTCCTCCTGGCGAGAGGCACCGTGGCACAGAGCTGTCTCACCTCCAGGACCAAACGCAGCTCTCCTCAGAATTCTCCGGGGTGGTGGCGCCGGGATTCTCTCTGCAATTATTACTGTAACTTCACTACCAGCTGTATTGTCACCAGCCCACGTCGACATTCCCACACCACCACCCAGAAGGAGCACGTTCTCCCAGAGTTTAAGGGGGACTCAGTGCCTTTGTGCAAGAAACCCTCCCAAAGGGAAGGCTGGAAAACTGACCCACAAGCAGTAACTGGGGTCTTTTGAAAACTAGTTTTTAAAAGGCCTCCTTTTCCTTCCCATTCCATCTGTTCTCTAACCCTTCCATTAACCCCGGGGAGCCTCTTGTTCTTCCTCCCTTCCCCAGAACCTCAGCAAGAGACAAAAGACACTCTTACTTCCTTATAAGTCAAGAAAACTGGAATGGGCTTGAGGGTGGCTAAGGCAACCCTGAGGAGGAAAATTAATAAACCGCTGCATCACCTACACAGACCAACACCATAAATGAGCATGATCCTCAGAATAATTCTAAAACGAGAAAAAGAGGTAAATATTTTAAAATTGAACAGAATGTGTAAGTGCTGAAATGTTCACATAATAACTAGGCTTACTGTCCACTGAAGAAGCACATTTCTCGTGTTCATTGTTTTTTAAAAAATATCTGGATTCGAACCCAACTCTACCACTATGTTTACCTGTCACATGAGCATGAAAATGCTAAGGCTTAAAAAAAAAATTTATATATATATAGCTCAAATGCACAATTTTTTTTTCCCTGTGAGTTTCACTTTAGAGGGTTAGTGGACTGATTTATAATTTGTTGCCTTTTGTCTTTTTCAGCAGTATGTCATTAAGTCTTTAATTTGGTGTTTCCTATAGTCTGCAGTAGGATATATGCTATTTTAAATCCAGGGATTGCAGACATGGATGGTGGGTAAAAATCTGTGAACCATAAGTAAATTCTTATAAGGAACATACAAAAAAGATTGTTCTTCAGTCAGACTTAAGCCATTACTTTTTTCTAAAGAAGAAAAGGCACAAGTTAAGAAAAAGGCACCGTCAAAGACCTTCTGGCCAAATGTGCATCTCCATGAAGTTTCCTGCTGAGTGCATATGAATGCGCCGTGATCTGGGAAAAGGATCCAAATAGGATTTCAAACATCCAAAAATTTTAACTCAAACATTTAGGTATTTCACCATGCTGCTATTCATTCATTCACTGATTTTTTTTGTCTTAGTTTAAAGAGATGCTAAACAAAAGGAGGCGAGCTCTACATGTATTTACATTCCAAAACTAAGCTCCCTTCACCATCCCCCAAGTCTGTCATCCCTTCACAGCTAAACAAACCGTAAAGTCTAGCCCTAAGTTGGTGAAGAGAAGCAACAAACATGTTAAGAAAGTTTCCCCTTTTCTCTAACAAAACAGAACTAAACACCCAGAGTGATTAATCTATTCTCATTCCCAATGTTATTTTTTTCTACGATTTGCACACTAAGACAATGTATGTAGGCTAAATTAAGGAACAAAATCAGATTCTTTACTAATTTGGTATTATTGCATTCTTTATTCCTTAACAGTTTTTGGTCAATGAAATGCTTCTGTTATCTTCACTGCTAAATTTAATGAAAAATATGTATATCAATTTAATTTATGAAATCGATGCCTTTATGATTATAAAGTGTAAAACACTTTCTGAAACACCCTGTACAGGATATTTTATTTTTTAAACTGTGTCCTTAATCCAATTGAGAAGTACATGAGTTTGTCATCTAACAGTGATTTTTTACATTTAACTAGTAATTTTATTTATGGCCTTATCCATATATGTTAACGGTAAGTAAACTACGTATTGTTTTAGTAGGTTCACATTTGCTTAGAGATAAAGCTAAAGTAATTCCCTGGTATTCCTTATTTTTAAGAAGCTCTGAATTATTATTTTTGGAAGTTTTCTCTTTGCAAATGACCTGAGAATCTTCATAGCAACTAAAAGTACTGCTTAGTAACTCTGCAGAGTGCTGTACCTATAAATCTACTATTTGGGGGAAGGATTTTTTTTGGCAGTGCTGCATGGCTTGCGGGATCTTAGTTCCCTGACCAGGGATTGAACCCAAGCCATGATAGTGAAAACGCTGAGTCCTAACCACTGGACAGCCAGGGAATTCCTAGGGAAGGATTTCTTAGGCCCTCAATTAATATCATGTTGAACAACTGTTGAGTATATTGGGGCCATTAAACCACTAAATTCCCTAAATCTGAGTGTGTTCACAAATTCTCAAATTTCAAGTTTAGATCATCTGTGTACACATAATTCCAGAAATATAATAAACTGTATCCAAAAACGTGAAAAAGAGACGTAACTATTATGACATTCTATTGGTCATGCCAACATAGTCCTACACAAACGTATACAGTTAATTCTGTTGTAAATCTAGAACAAAAACTACTATTTCTAATTGGCTTGTCATAAATTGAAGAATCAAGTAAGAGTTTAAGCACCGTCTACCTCCTTAAAAAAAACACACCCTTACAATTTCACTGTTTTTCACAAAATACTTAGAAAAGCATTAAACTCTATCATCCACAGCACACTTTGCAATTATTCTCTTCTTCTCACATCTGAAAAGCAAATTAGCAGTTCTCAAATGTGATGCTACAACACCAGGCAAAAATGTAAGCTCTGAGCTTTGTTAAAACTAGTCTGACAAAAGTTAAATATATACTGATCTTTAGACCTAAATGAAATACAACTGAAAAAAACAACTAAAGTAAAAACAGTTTTCAAGTTATTTGTAATCATCCATCTAAAATACTAAAAATTAGTGTTTAAAAATCATTGGTGTCTCCCCCTCCCCCAAGTCAGTGGAGACTACATGGGGAACGCAGACATCCACCAGAGGCAGTGAGGAGTACCCCCCTCTGTGGGGGCAGTGTCAGACCTAGTGGAGCCAGGACGCTCACCACCCAACAATAAGGCCAAACCCTGAAGAGTCAGTAGAGGCCGCAGAGCAGTAAGAAGGAATCTCCACCTCTCCCAGCGAGCGTGGTATCAGCAGAGGTCTCCTGGGAAGCTTGAACTCCCACCCCCGCCGAACAATCATGAGGAACCACTTCTACCCCCTAGGTGTTAACAGAGACCTAGGAGGGAATCTGCATTTCCAACCTCACCCAGCAGTAAAGAGGTAAGCAGTATCAGAGGAGATCTGCAGAACTAAACAGAAGATTTATATAAGATCCAGGGTCTCATAAAATAATGGCTAAAGAGTCAAAGATTTAAAGAAAATCACTTGTCATACCAAGAGCCAGGAAAATCTCAACTTGAAAAAGAAAAGACAATCAAGAGTCATTAAGGGCTTCCCTGGTGGTACAGTGGTTAAGAAACCACCTGCCAACGCAGGGGACACAGGTTTGATCCCAACTAAGCCTGTGAGCCACAACTACTGAGCCTGTGTGCCACAACTACTGAGCCTGTGTGCCACAACTACTGAAGCCCGCAAGCCTAGAGCCCATGCTCCGCAACAAGAGAAGCCACCGCAGTGAGAAGCCCATACACCGCAATGAAGAGCAGCCCCCGTTCACCTCAACTAGAGAAAGCCTGTGCGCAGCAATGAAGGCCCAACGCAGCCAAAAAAAAAAAAAGTCATTAAACTGAAGCCCGCGAGCCTAGAGCCCATGCTCCGCAACAAGAGAAGCCACCGCAGTGAGAAGCCCATACACCGCAATGAAGAGCAGCCCCCGTTCACCTCAACTAGAGAAAGCCTGTGCGCAGCAATGAAGGCCCAACGCAGCCAAAAAAAAAAAAAGTCATTAAGACCAAGATGGCACAGATGTTAGAATCATCTGACAAGGATTTTAAATCAGCCACCATAAAAATGAACTAATGAACAATTATAAAGACACTTGAAACTAATGAAACAATAGAAAATATCAGCAAGTAGAAGACAGAAGAACCAAACATAAATTTTAGAACTAAAAATTACAATAACTAAAACAACAACAAAACACAGCAAGTAGACTAAATGGCAGGATGGGGAGAACAGAGGAAACAATCAGTAAACTCAAAGACAGAACAACAGAAATTCCTGATCTGAAAAAAGAAGTGAACACAGGTTGAAAACAATGAACAAAGACTCAGGAACCTGTGGGACAGTAACAGGTGTTACTATCGCTGGTGTTTCAGAAGAAAAAGAAGAGAAAGTGGAGGGGGCTGAAATTTTTTTTTTCTAAGAATAATGTCTGAAAATTTCCTAAATTTGGCAAAAGACACAAACCTACAGATTTAAGAAGCTGAGAGAACCCCAGACAGTTGATATACCCAAAGAAATCCATGCCAAGACACATCATATTCAAACTTCGGAAAAATAAAGACAAAGTTTTCAACTAGCAAGAGAAATGAGACCTTAACTAAAGGAGGGGAACAAATAAATGGCAGCAGATTTCTTATTAAAAACCATGGAGGCTAAAAGGAAGTGGCACAGCACTTTCAAGCGTTGAAAGAAAAGATCTGTTAAGCCTGAATCCTGTAATCTAGCAAAAATATCCTTCAGAAATGAAGGGGAAATCAAGACATTCTCAGATGAGAGAAAACAAAGAGAATCTAAAGACTGAACAATAGGAATTACCCAGTCTGAACAACAGAAATAAATAAGTCTGAAAAAATAGAAGAAATATTTAAGACAGTTACATTACAAATGGGTAGGGTAAAGGGACATACAGGGAGATAGTTTCTATACTTCACTTAAATTAGTAAAATGTTGACACCAGTAGACTGTGAACCACTAAAAAAGCTATACAAATAGATAAACTTAACACTATAGATAAATAAAAATGGAATTGTAAGCAATGTTCAAGTATCCCACAGGAAGGCGGCAAAAACGAAACAGTGAAACATAAATGGAGGGATAAAATAGAAAACAAAATATAAAATGGCAGACTTAAGCATAACATATCAATGCTGGGAAACAGAGGGTGATCTATGCCCCCAATAGGGGCAACACGAGGGAGATCTTTGTGGTGATGGAATAGATCTGGATCTTGATTTAAGTGGGAGTTACACAAGTCTACACCAGTTCAAAAAAAAAAAAAAGACATTGAAATACATACACATAGACTATCAATGTCAATTTCCTGGTTTTGATATTGTACTATAATTTTATAAAATGTAACCATCTGGGGAAACTGGGTGAAGGGTACATAGGACCTCTTTGCACTATTTTTGTAACTTCCTGTGAATCTAGAATTATTTTGAAATAAAAATCAATGGCAAATGTGTAATAAATCAGTGGAAAATATGTAATATCAAGATATATGAAGGTCATGGTACCTTTATAGATGTACGAAGAGAAACTAATGCATGACTAACATGTAAAGTCGGAATTACCCACAACACTTCGAATTCTATGACATATTAAAATGATAATTTTAAAAATTAAAGCTGTTATAATTACACCTGTCACTTTATGATCAGTGTGTTATTAATTCACATAATTATTATGTTTCCAAGAATAAAATAATGTGTATAATGGGGATTCCTAAGCAAATCTATGAGTTACTTTGCAAATATTCAAGAAGGACGTATTTATGTTCATTGAAATATGTAACTCTATTTCCCTATGTCTAAACAACATATAGTTACTCATATTTATTTATTTATTTATTATTATTATTTTTTGGCTGCACCATGTGGCCTGTGGGATCTCAGTTCCCCGACCAGGGATTGAACCCGGGCCACAGTAGTGAAAGCCCAGAATACTAACCACTAGCCCACCAGGGAATTCCCTAGTTACTCATATTTAACTAGAACAGCTAAAATAACATTCCATTACTCAATAATCTGGATTAAGAGTTTGTGGTATCAAGAAAAAATACAAACACATACACATGTATATCTATAGTGAATATAAATACTCGGAGAATAAAGCATAACACATTAAACCCAGAACCTTTTAAAAAGGTCATTTAAGAAGGGAAATCTGTTTTTATATGTATTTACTAAATAAATTGATAAATGAACCAACATTTCATAAAGGGATCAACATAAAGTGATAACAAAAAATGAAAAAGGGGGCTTCCCTGGTGCTGCAGTGGTTGAGAGTCCGCCTGCCGATGTAGGGGACGCGGGTTCGTGCCTCGGTCCGGGAGGATCCCACATGCCATGGAGCGGCTGGGCCCGTGAGCCATGGCCGCTGGGCCTGCGGTTCCGGAGCCTGTGCTCCGCAACGGGAGGGGCCACAGCAGTGAGAGGGCCGTGTACCGCAAAAAAAAAAAAAAAAAAAGGTAGTTTATATATGCGTATTTGTGGCATGTGTGTTTATGCTATGTGCACGTATTTTTCTCAAATAAATTTTTTGTTTCTTTTTGTTTTAACCTAAAACCAATAAAGATAAAGGGAAAGAAGGGCTAAATCCCAGGCTGATTTGATATCTACAGAACAACATGATAGTACTTTCCTGCCACTAAATGGAAGTGGTCCTTGGATGGAACAATCCTTTCTTTGTGAAGCGAATGGAACGTGAGAGTCACAACTGAAAACTTCAGTTCACCTTCACCTGAGTTTTCTTATATCTGCTAGCTGAACACACACATAGGATATGATTATAGAGAGACAAAGGGGGGAAAAAAAAAGCAAACAACAGTCATGTATTGAAAGCATTCCGCATGCCAAGTACAGCAAACCTTATACCGTGGCTTATGAAGAAGGAGATTCTGTGAGGAAACAGAATTTAATTCAATTTCTTAAAATTAATTGGAACCTTGAACAGAAGATGTTAAACTGATATAGAACCTGAGGCAAATTTCTAATATATCATGATCACATTTTCATGAACAAGGATTTCATAACTGTAAAATGTCATGCACCATAACACATGTGGTTCTTTCTGAATAAAAGCAATGTAAGTGATAATCACTTCTCTTTTCTTGTTTTCATGTGAAAGATCCTACACTACAGGTAGGTTTTTTGTTTGTTTTGATAATTACAAAATCTGATCACATCAGTGAGAAAGCCATTTCCCAAGGATAAACTGACAAGGATGAAATTTTGAATGTTTTAAGCTAACTGGTGACATCTTACAGGAGTAATTAATTTCTGGGAATATTTTACTTGCCATAAAAACCAGGATAGTGTAAATCTTCTTGGCACTTTTTCTTAGAAACATTTATAGAGTTTCTCAAACTGTAGGTCTTATATTAGTCCTTAACATCCCTCTTTGGTAGGAATATTAGAAATACCATCTTCCTACGATATCTTAACATCTACCAAGAAGCAGAGAGCTTGATGGGATAATTTCCCAAAACAAAGAAAACTCAAACAAATTTTCAGTACCAGGGTTACAGCCATTTAGCATAATTTCCTACGTTAAATAATCACCTTATAATTTTTATTAATCCCAGAGTTATGCTGAATTTTTAGATTTTATAACTTTGTTCCAAATTGCTTGGCACATAGTAAGTGCTCAATAAATAATTTCAGAGTACATAAATGCAAAAGGTCATATTCAGCAGATACAAAAAATCAAAGTGTACCTAATAAATGATGTCACAACAGTAAAACTTTCACTTTATATTTTGAATCTGACATTCAGGAGGGCAAAAGGAAATTTTCTTGCGGTTCTATGGGTAAACTTTCTGATTTCCTTACAGAGGCTAAGTGGGACTGCAAGACATGAGTACAGCTGAGACCTACCATCACCATGAGTGTTGCCTCCATCATTATGCCATTCTTTTTGGAATAGCACCTATTCCTAAAGAACAACAAGAGAGACACCAATGAATAAGACATTTTAGGAGAAAGGATGGGGCATTTGAGGGTTGTGACAAACATGTGAACTAAGTTACCAGAAGGTTACCATAAAGAATCTTCTATGGTTCCTACTGATAGATTTTTCTTATCACTGGATGCAAAGTTCTCTGCTTAAGACAATACAAACCATAGCCCTGCAAGCCCTACAAATGATACTAAGCTTAAGGGTTTTTTTTCTGGATCTAGAAGATGACCTCATTTGTGACTAACTAAAGTGTATTGTTATTATTCCTCCCTTACAATTCATTTCAAATGAGTGGGTTTGGGGTGTTTAAAAATGTCACTTGAGTGCCTTTGGCTTGTAGCACTCTAAACTGTGAACAGGAGAGAATGGAAAAAGAAAACGAGTCACCTGGTATTTATAGACAGCAGGACTGTGTTGAAAGTCAATATGATCAAGTACCTTGCCAGAAAAAAATAAGCAATAAAGCTGTGGTTCTAGAAAGTTTTTGACAAAACTGCATCTCATCGTCTTAACCAGTTGAAGGCAACTATGAATGGTGAGATTCCTTCATATATTAATTAATTAAACTTCCCTAATGAAATTCAGGTGTAATCCCTGAGGCTTTGAGGCCAGCACAGTTAACTAAACTGCAGAATATGGTATTTGCCAAAGGGGAATTAATTAAGAGAGGTCTACTATGAATACCAACAAGTCTAAATTCACTATTTATTGAACAGTAGAAAAATGAAATGCTAAACTAGAATTTTAAATTGTAAAACTGTAGAATACTGTTAATTACAAAAGCATGGTCTGGCATCTGGTTGCATGACATTTATTTTGTTTCGTTTTTACTTTCACCATTTTGATCTATGCTTGTACCAGCTACCACACCTAACCTGGCCATCTGCAGCAGAAGGGGGAGGTTTTCTTTTCCTCCTTCCCTCCTCAATATTCTATATGACCTTTTTCTTTCTTTTTACTTTCTTTTTAAAAAATTTTTGGCTGCACTGGGTCTTCATTGCTGCGCACAGGCTTTCTCTAGTTGTGGTGAGCGAGGGCTACTCTTTGTTGTGGTGCACGGGCTTCTCATTGGGGTGGCTTCCCTTGTTGCAGAGCACGGGCTCTAGGCGTGAGGTCTTCAGTAGTTGCAGCACGTGGGCTCAGTAGTTGTGGCTCGCGGGCTCTAGAGCGCAGACTCAGTAGTTGTGGCACATGGGCTTAGTTGCTCCGTGGCATGTGGGATCTTCCCAGACCAGGGCCCGAACCCGTGTCCCCTGCATTGGCAGGCAGATTCTTAACCACTGCACCACCAGGGAAGTCCTACATGACCTATTTCTTAATCAAAGCACTAAAGACTGGCTCCTTAGATCCAACAAGAACAAACCATCCCCTGCATACTGGACTGAACATTTTGAGAAGAGAAGTAGTCATCATTAATAAGTATATTAAAGTATACTTATTCTAGTATCAACCAGTTAATAATAACCAGTATATCTATTCTGGAGGAGCAGTATTAATTTATAAGTGATGATGAATCATTGCAAATTTCATAACTGCTCTCAGTCAAAAATTAAATTATTTGCAATATACCTTATAGACACATATATTATAATTTTATAGTCCTTTCCTAATACTCAGTCCCATAATAACTCCAGTGTTTCAAAAGCTCTTTCACTTATTGGGGTATGTTTCTCTTTTTCCATTCAGGGTTTACCTCTTCAACCCACCCTCTTGAGAGTAGACTAGGATGAGGAGCCTCTTCTTCTTAGTGAATTAAATAAATAAAAATTAAATGCATCAATATTTTCCAAGTTCCTAATAAACTGTTAGTTTGTTTCTTTAGATTTTCACCAACATATCAAACTGATTTTTAATATTCGGTCTCCTCAACACTTAACTGGCACTCAGTCCTCTGAAAGCAAAGAGTAGACTGGATGTCTCTCTCTGGATACACTGAGTATAGTCAGTGAGAATTACTAAGAATTTATAGGGCATGGAGTAGGCTGCATCAAATAGTTGTTTTCGGATGGAGGTTCTCAAGCCAGACCATCTGGGTTCAAATCCTGGCTTTGTCTCTTGCTTGCTGTATAACCTTGGGCAACTTACTTAAGGAATTTTCTCAGATATAAAATGGGGGTAATAATAGTAACTAGTTCATTCGGTTGTCAGGATTAAATGAGGTCATGTTTGTTAAGAGCCTGGCACAAGGCCTGGAAAATAGTTAATTTATAAAAATAGTTACCACCACCACTACACCTAGAGAACCATGCTAAAGAGGAGTCACAGCCCAGCTCTCAAAGAGCTAACCATCTCAGTTTGGAAGTACTGAGAGCCCCCATCCTCCAGAAACACAAGCTGACAGATTAAGCACATAAAACTTACGTAATAATCACACATGTACACAGGATTTTTATAGCACAATTCAGTGAAATGATACTAGTAATGGATTACTGGTAATTCAATTAAATGGGTTTTGGAAAATGAAGAACATAACTAGAAAACCACTTCTATGCAGCAAGGAAAGCCAAAGAGGCAGGGATATAGCAGGGCTTCAACACAGTGTTTTTAGTGAGAGGAGTAACATTTTTAAAAGTAAAGCAAAAGGCTGGGGACTGTCCCAGAGATACACTGTATTATCACATACTACTATTATCATTTCTTAAGAGAAAGGATATTAACAAAAACTTTGGGAGAAGACAAGCTCAGAATAAAGAATAGTCTTTTAAATCTTGAAATCATTACAACAGAATGATGTGATAGGGACGGACTGGTGCATGTGAGGAAGCTACCTGAGAGGTGAAGCCAGACACACACACATCTGAGGAAAGACAATTCCAAGAACTATCATCAAGTCCAAAGTTCCTGAGGCAGCAATGAACTTGATTTCTGTGAAGAACAGAGAGGGAACCAGTGTGACAGGAAAAAAGGTAGACAGACAGCAGTTGTGAGATTATATAAAACCTTACAGGACACGGTAAAGGGTTTGGATTTGACTCTCAGGATGACAGTAAGGCTTGAGACGGACTTAAGCAGGGATGTAACATGCTTTCAAGAAAAGAATTATAAGTAGAAAGACAATCTCCTACCTGGCTAAAAGGTAAAGAACACTAAAATAGGGGTAAAATCAATTCTAATATTTGAACCACTTAAAGTGGTTGAAAGTGCCATTCAAGGTAATGGAAAAACTGGGAAGTAATGATAAGTTAAAATGATTAGGATGATTCGGGACATGTTAAATTTAAACAGTGTGACATAAAAGAGGAGCCACCTGGAAACTAAGCTGAATGCAAATGGCGGACACAGAGAGACAGCTTAAATCTACATTTGTGGAAGCTACCATGACACATGGTGTGTGATGAGATGAACTCCCTGAAACAAGGGGTGTGGAATCAGTCCCAAGAGCTTGGAACCATGGTAGGGAGACATGGCCAATCTTATGCTAACAAAGGTTAAAACTTTATTTTTGACACAAAAAGAATTTTCCAATAATCATGAGCCACTTATTGAAACTGACATTTAAGACTATTTAGACTAAAATTAATGTCTGTGAGTGACTCTTATGCACCACTTGGGAGAGATAACCCCATGCTCACACCATTAAAGCAATGCCAGGGGCTTCCCTGGTGGTGCAGTGGTTGCGCGTCCGCCTGCCGATGCAGGGGAATCGGGTTCGCGCCCCGGTCTGTGAGGATCCCACATGCCGCGGAGCGGCTGGGCCCGTGAGCCATGGCCGCTGAGCCTGCGCG
>NC_041221.1:57983661-58016144 GCF_002837175.3 Physeter macrocephalus
GGCCCGCATACCACAAAAAAAAAAAAAAAAAAAAAGCAATGCCATCTAGTTCCTGGAATCGCCAGCTCAAATGCCATCTTGGCCACTCATTCAAAGCAGATGAATAGACGACTTTCTATTTCATGATGGGAAGAGGTCTTACAGAAAACAGTTAAACTTTATCTTGGGCAGAAACATTAAAGATAGAACACATGGCATTTGTGAGAAAGAGGATTGTCCTCCTATCCTAGATAACATTTGCCAAGCTCTAGAGGCAATGTTCTGGGAGAACATACCATGTGACTTGTTGCCTTGGTAAAATTGTTCATTCAAGAAAGAAAGTTATTTTACGGAAAGTTTATTCAGAGCTACTTCATTTAAAAACCCATCTGAGTGGGAAGCAGCCACATAGCACAGGGAGATCAGTTGGGTGCTTTGTGACCACCTAGAGGGGTGGGATAGGGAGGATGGGAGGGAGATGCAAGAGGGAGGAGATATGGGGATATATGTATATGTATAGCGGATTCACTTTGTTATAAAGCAGAAACTAACACACCATTGTAGAGCAATTACACTCCAATAAAGATGTTAAAAAAAACCAACAACCCATCTGAATGCTCCATTCCTTCACAAACCAAATTCCAAAATATATTACCATTCATGGAATCAGTGACTGACATGCTCACGTTTTCATAGCTGTCTAAGAAATAAGTCTTTCCCTTCAGACTTTGCAAGATGCAAAAACTGTATGCATTTTTCCCCATTACTTAGACATCCCCCGACCCTTACCCACAATACACACACACACTTGATTTGCAATACCAATGGCCAAGCTTGGGCTAGCCATATTGGAAGGGAAAAAGAAGTTTGGAAAATCTGTGAAACACCCAACTTCGAAGGAAAATATATGCATCGAAGTCCCAATAATTTATCAGGTATGGTTATATAATACACGATTGGCATTACTGAAGTAGAGAGGTCTTTCTACTTGTTAACAAGACATTTTCCATATCATACTGACTATATGAACAGATAAACTCTAGAATCCACTACTTCTCTATCAAGTCTGGGGATTGAACACATGAAGGCTTTATCCTCAGAATGGGAGGAATTTAAAAGACGCTTTTCTAGCTTTTAAATTTTTCTTAGGTCTTCTGAAACATTTGTTTATTCCTTGTTTATTTTGGTACATCTATATTGAGGGCATACTAAGTGCCTAGTACAGTGATAATTAGAAAAAGTAAAAAAGAAAAATAACTGCTAACAAAAAATTTCTAACAATGCAAATAAGAGGATAGGATAAAAGAAACTGCTTAAGTTTGGGAATAATTAATGTTTCATAAAAATTAAACTTAAGGAATATGAATATTTGTTATTACTTTAGTCATATATGATGAGCTATTCAAATTCCTGACTTGTAAAGTAAACTAGAAGTAAACTTGAAGTTGTGGTTCCTGACATTTTCTGGATGGTCAGTATCTTCAACCCTTTTTTTTTTTAAACTGCATTCTATTTCACTGGGTTGATTAGCCAGATTGAATTGAAACTTTTGGTTAATGTTTTATTGGATAGCCTGATTTGGATTCAGGTAGAGGTGTCTGTACACGGGCACACATGCATGTGATTTTTACAGATGTGGAAGTTGGAGTCTATAGTTTTGTCAGGCAAGAGATTGTATCAATGGCGCTCAGAAAGTACATGCTTAACAACTGAACAAAATAGTTGCATTGAAATTCTATTAGAGTTGTTGAATATTTCATTATGAAAATACTTTAGAAATAAGAGTTTAGAACAGCATCTTAATTAAGATATTATTCTAGTTCTACTGAGAAATAGCAGCTTTGTAGCCTGTCTTCGGTTGTCTCACCATCGCTATCACAGAGCATTTCATAAGAGGGAAGGTAGAATCAGGGTTTTATTCAATACAAAGATGTCCCAGGTTTTCACTAAAATTGGAGGGTTAACCCATTTCACTGGATTAATTTGACGCCTAGGATGAGTGTGACGAAGATAAATCAATGCTATCAGAACTGCCTGTATAGCTCTTTCTAAAATAAATTAATAGGTTACAAAAATAATACCCAGGCTAAGGACCTTAATGCTCTTAACCTCTCTACCTTGACTACATGAACCTTCATTTTGACAACAAACCAGGAGAGAACAAATATGGAACTATTTAGTGTTACTCCCTTCTACCACCATGAATAAAAGTGATTTGTTAAAATAAAAGGATGTCAGTATGCTGTAGGCCGGCATAACAAATTTCTAAAGTAAAACCTAATTTGATGGGTTTGAAAAGACACAACTTTGTAAAAATCAACTCAAAAAAAATACTTTTTGAATGATTTAATCTAAACACTGAAATTCTAACAAGTCAAAACACATGCATTCCTCAAAGAAAACAGCTTTTAGCCTGAGAACATAGGTAGATACGTATACCAAATGAACAGGTTATTAAAAACAAAAAAAAAACCCTGTCAGTTAATTAATTTTAAAAAATATTTTAAGTTCTGAGACATAATGAATCACACACTCCTCAGTTATAAGCAAGCCCTTTTGATAGCTTTGTAAAATCAGTTCACAGTTTCGTTAAACTTGCGACGGAAAAACATTAAAAATTCAATCCCAGATGAGTAGTTATGATAGCAAATAAAGAAACTGTCTGGAGGAAAAACTGTACAGACACAGTAATCAAATTCCCATATAGGATTAATGGATAACATGTAAGCCAAAAGATGATCCAATTTATTTTAAAATTAATTACAAAAGTCCTTGATTATTTTAGAATGAATTACATATCCTTATAGTAGGTTTCCTTAGGCAATAGCAAAATTCATTAAATATAACTATGATATATTTGGTCATCAGAAATGTAACAGAAGGGAAAACATGGCTGTTTTGAAGAGTATATACCTAATTTTCTCCAAATCAAGATGAGTCAAATGAAATTTACATTCGTCTTCTAAACAAATGAATATCCAGGACCCAGCACATCATTAGTAAATTGCACAATCTTTAATAAATATCTAAAGACAATGGAATGATAAAGCCCACTTTTAAATATTTGAGAGATGAATGTCTATTTCTGACAAATTTTTGTTTTAGGAAAGTCATAAATATTTTCTCTGTCAATATGATTTGAATATTTAAGAAAAAAATATAAATCCACTAAATATTGATTTAAGAAAAATTACTTGAAAAAAATTAACTGAAGTCTCTCCCACTTACCTATACAGAGGGAAAAATAAAAGCAATACTGATTAGGTATAAGAAAGAGTTCTGGGAATTAAAGAAAGCCATTCAATTATTCAAAGTGAAATATGCTGGGACTTCCCTGGCGGTGCAGTGGTTACGAATCTGCCTGCCAATGCGGGGGACACAGGTTCGAGCCCTGGTCCGGGAAGATCCCATATGCCGTGGAGCAACTAAACCCATGCACCACAACTACTGAGCCTGTGCTCTGGAGCCCGCAAGTCACAACTACTGAGTGCGTGCACTACAACTCCTGCCAATGCGGGGGACACAGGTTCGAGCCCTGGCTCGGGAAAAACCCACATCCTGCAGAGCAACTAAGCCTGTGCACCACAACTACCGAGCCTGCGCTCTAAAGCCTGCGAGCCACAACTGCTGAAGCCTACGCGCCTAGAGCCCGAGCTCCACAACAAGAGAAGCCACCACAATGAGAAGCCCGCGCATCGCAACGAAGAGTAGCCCCTGCTCGCTGCAACTAGAAAAAGCCCGGGCACGGCAACAAAGACCCAATGCAGCCAAAAATAAAATAAATTAAAATAAATAAAATTTTAAAAACCCAGAATGAAATATGCCTTGTGTAAATTACATGTTTTAAAGTGACTACACGTTACTTGCAACATTTTCAAAATTTCAATTAAAATTCAGTCAATAAATCACTTTACAGTCTTACGTTTGACACTAGTCATAGTGTCAGAATACTTTTTATTAAAAAAAAACCCAAAACCTTAGAAGACACAGTCCAGTTTCTAATGCCACATTTCCATGTATTCCAATACTGACTGATGCAGACACCTCATTTTTTTCACTGTTTACCCAGATATAGAAGGACTCTGAGGGTGCACCTAAGACTAGGATTCTATTTTCCTTCAAATCTATACTTTGTGTAAGCTAAGTGAGAAGCACCTGTTAAAATTGTATGATTAACGTGGCAGATGGGTAAAAGAGCTAGGAAAGGAGTTCTATTTTCAGGCTAATAAAAACACAGTTATTTCAGAATCAGAATTTATTATTAAGTTTTAAATAGTCTGAAAAATGTAATGGGCATTTTGCCAAGACAAATCTGAATTCCAAAATTAAATGGACTTAGTGTTTCATTTCATATAGCAGTTAACTTATCAAAAATGACTTTAGGTGGAGTTTTAAAGATAAGTAATTACAGCACATCCCAATAGATTCCAAGACACAAGGTTCAAAAGTGACGACTCTCCTTTTAAATGGAAATTTATACAAAGGATTCATCATCTATAAGCAAGAATATATTTTCTTGTTTTGCTTCTTAAAATTAAAACTGGAAGTAAAACTGGAAGGAATGTAAATGTCTTATAAGTAACTTTTCATTGGCCAGAAAATGGTCTACATTTAGGTTACTCAAATTCTAATATCTTAAATGACCTTGTGTCCACTAAACAATAAAAAAAGAAATATGAACACAATATTTAAAGTTTTTATCCTTGAAATAGACACATTCTTTTTCAACTACAAATAAAGTACTCTCTCCAAGTACTAAATGCATACTTCTCAATCACTTCAAAAAATTAATAAACTTATTTTTCAAGTACACAGTTATTAAGTCTCAAGGAAATGTTTTGTCCTTATACTTTCTACTTTTCATTCTTCTATTAAGAATACACTGAACTTAGAAATATCTCCCAAAACAAAGAAAAAGTTTACATATCTTTTTGTGAAGAATGATGACCGATATGGGAAATGTAGTAAATACTTGCACAAATGAAATGTAGAGAGTAATAATCTGTTTCTTTATTCACATACATTAAGTTGATCTCGCCCTGGATACTGAAAACTAACCACTGAACTGAAAAGGCAAAGCTAGAGATAATCTGTGCAATGTCTAATGCCTCCATTCTAATTATCATTAGGTTTCCACCTGTCAAGAAAAAATAATATATGCTCTATAATATATTTAAAAGATTTCAGCATACTTGACCCAGGCATCTTGGCAACCATTGTCAACTTAAGGACAACTGTGGTATTTAATACTGAGATGCTGAAGTACACTTGAAAATGGATGATGGTCACTTGAAACACTTCATCAGTATTTTCCTCCATTTCATCAGAATTGTTATAGTCTCAAATTTATTATATTTGCAACTCAAGGGGATATAATGGCATGCTAACAAACTAAAATAAACCTATCATTTATTCCCATTGCTTTTTGGCAATAACACAAATATTTTTTATGTGAGGCTTTCCAAATATCGCAAATATTATAGACCTTTCATCAAAGGAGTAAACATCTAACCTAACCCTCAAACTGTTACATACCTCAGAAAAAAATTTTTATTTAATAATCTATTTTAATTGTTTAATCAATATCTAGAAATGCAAATCAATCATACTTTAGTAGCCAACTGAATATGTAGTATCTATGTAATTAATACCCAGCAATTTTATGGCTGATTATAGCAATAAGTATTTTGACAAGAGCATGTATGAGGCTCTCATGTGAATGTAATGAAATTGCTATCATTCCTAAAAAATTTTTGCTTATTGATACCCTGCTTAGAGATACCAGGAAATTATATTTTATCCACACACCATGCACTGCAGTAATGGCATAATGAAGACATAAGACTCTCCTGGCCTAATGTGATTCTGTGCAGAACAGATGTAGTTAGTACTTAGTAGTTTAGACAAAATATAAGAGATTTATTTTAAAGTGTATCTTTGTCAATACTCTTGTGAGGGCTTGGCAAAAGATTTCCAAATTGACAACTCAAATGTCTTAAGCTGAACTGAAGTTTACCTGATTATAACAAACTGTTAAAACATACATAATATCCCTAACAGAAGTACTACCAGGTTCACCAAGGGGCCATCAAAATTCAAGTAAAAAGCAGTATAAAGTCATAGGAAAAAAACAAACAAAATACTTACAGGCAAATGAATTATTAAACAGTGGAGTAAACCAAAGTTGAAATTATATAAACAAGACTTCCATATTTTTCTGTCTCACTCCATGAATTTACAAGTGAGATTAGTGATAAACCAATATTTATAATTATCACTTTTATTAAACAAAATGGATTGGTCTTATTTATTTAAAAAATCATATAAATCACATCAACAGATGTTCAATGAGGACAATCAGATACTGAGACGTTCGTTGTCTCTGGAGAAATCATATCATTGCCATAAAGTCATGCCCCATTTCTAAATTATAAATTCATTTGGGGAAAGTCAAAGATGCTCTACCAGTCTAAGCCTTTTATAATTTCTCTTAAGACATTAGATACTCCAAATTCTTCATTCATGCCTTGTAGTCTCAAAGCATACTTTAAAATGCAATAACTTCTTTGAGGCTGTCCTGAAGTTCCAAAATTGCCAGAGATTACAGACCAATCATTAAGTCTCTGGGATTCCAGCAATTATGGTGGTAGGGAACAGTACTGCTCTTCTACCCTTCCATGCACACACCTCTCTGCCCACCTACTCATCCCCCAGTTCTTGTACCCACCCACTAGGCATCCACCTACCTAAACAAACACACCCAACATTTACTGTATCCTGTAATATATGATGGAGAGAGTAAGATAGTCCTAGTCTCTAGGGGTTCAGGCTTTTAAGCAGGGAAGAAAGCCCAGAAAGATTAGTAGATTAAAGACCAGACTAAGAAGAGGAAAAGAAAGAAAATTGAAACCACACTAGAGAAAAACAGAAAGTGTAGAAGAGCTTATATACATCCTGCAAGACAATGTATTTAGTCTTATGCATGCTATATTTCCATTACTCAACTCTTGTATAGGAGGTTTCTATTGAACATAATATAAACTGATGTGTGAAAAAAAGGATAGGATCACTTTAGAAGAACTGTTAAATTCTTTTAGAGGTAAATAAATAAGTAAATACAGTTGAAATGGATAGAAATTCACTTAAAATATATTTTCTAACTTTTACATTTTAATATTCACAAGGCTACTTTCCACTGGAGAGGAAACCACGATGAACTATGCATGAAAAATTATAGGATTATATGGTTGAAACTGTATCCCATTTATTCCAAGTTCAAACAAGAAATACAGATCATTTAAAGTGGATGTTCAACTCACTGACCAAATATCAGCTTTAGCCCTCTTTGTATTTATTCTCCTGTGATTCACAGAAGAGCTTTGACAAAACTTAAAATTTTATTTTTCAATATTTCTTATCTTTAAATTTCATCATGCATTAAAATCTTATTTAGACTTGTCTGGCACCAAAGGTACATTTTTCCTGGCTAATGGCATTATGCAGATGCTAATCATGTTTTAAAAGTGGCCAAGGGCATATCAGTAATACACTTTGTCTCTCTCTTAATGAAAGAAAGTTCATACTTAAAGAGATGAAAGACACCTAAAGTTCTAGTGAGATGAGAAAATCAAATAGCAGGTCTATGAACATAACAGTGACAATAAGATCTTGACAATACAGCTATAATTTTCAGAGTACTTATACTTTTGGTCAGCGATTCATATTTTTCTTAGTTTTATAATGAAAAAAATTGAAGCTAAAAGCTTGGATTCTATGTCTGTTGTTCCCACAAAGTATGAACAAGACACAAGAAACAGTATTTGAGTAAGACTGATCACAGAAGAGCTGGTGACTGTATCGGCAACGTTTTTTTTAAATCCTCAGAGCCAAACAGTTTACCAGCACATCCAACAAAGTTTCAGTGTTATAATGATGTTCAGTAACTCTGTAGACTACCTGTAAAGAACACAACAAACCTTCTAAAAGCTCATGGATGCCACTGATATAATAAAAAGGGGGAAGATCTTGTTTAAATCATGCAGGGAAATTGCTCAGTTTTACAAAATGCACTGGAATGTGATTGTCAACTAGTGCTCTGCTCCCAGCATGTAAAGAGCTAGTAGTAAGGATCTGTGTTTCTTTTTACTCTGTAACTCCTATTGTCTGAGCCAGATTCTCCTTAGGACCTTATTTTATTCCGATTACTGAAACATCACTGCCAGAGAATGTAGAGGAGACTTGGTCACTCCTTTATTGAAGTCAGCCAAGAGAATATTCTGTTGGAGAAGTAACATTCGCCTCAAAGGCTTAGAAGCCAAGGGAAAAACTGAGACACATACAAGACAGAAGTATACAAACAAATTAACTTAGCCTCTCAGGAATATCATCTTCACTCTCATCAAATTGTATATTTTCAATATAAACTGAAAATCTATTTATAGAGTAGTCAGGCTAAATATTTTATTGCTAAAACAGAAATAGGAAGGGTCACAGAATGCAAAATCCTAGGAAACACATTTTTTTCCTGAGGCCATTTAATATGCTTTTGATACAGATTACTTTCTTGTCAATGGTTCTTTTGTCTTTCTTAAAACTACATCTGCACAACAACGAGGTCACCTTGAATTTCAAGTACAACATTGCCTATAAATTTAATTTAACATCATATTATCCATAATTACCATAAACAGGAGGCAGGTGTGACCTTTATTGTCAAGCTAGAGGGCCTGAGGACAGGATGGGTTAATAGACTAACTAAAGGATACAGGGTCTGAGTTGACTACAGGCTCCCTATGAGCCACAGTATGACCTGGCTATTAAAATATGATTGCAATCATATGCTTCTTTAAGAAGCAGTACTTCCAAATCGAGAGATATCAGCTCCATTCATTGTATACTACACTGTTCAACTCCCCTCTGATGAATGTATTTCAGCTTTGGATTCCATATTTTAACAATTCACAGAATACAGAGCATCTACAGAGGGCAACCAAGAGAGCAACTGGTCTGAAATTTATGTCCCATGGACTCTTAATGATTTGCTTGGAGAAGAAAAGGTGAGTAAGAACTTAAGGGCTATGTATAAATATCCAAAGACTGTCTGGTAAAATCCCTCAACAGAAGATTTGCTCTAGTTGGAAATTAAAGGAAGATTTTGTTTGTTTGTTTGTTTTTCTGGTTTTAAATGCAATTAGGGCCACCAAGAAAGAATGGGATTCTTCCCAATATAGTGTGCTTCATGTCATGTAAATGTTCTAAGTCATATAATGGCCTAATCATTTGTTAGTTGCATCGTTAAAGGGACATCTAAATTGGAAAGGTAGTTGAATTAGTACACATGGAATGACCCTTTTAAATCTAAGATTATGTGATTAAAGGTCATATAGTTTGGCAGAGAAAGAGCAAAAATCAAAACTCAGATCTATGCAAATTAGTTCCAACACTTTCGTTAATGTCTGGACTCCTGGAAAACCCAATTAACAGGTCTCTACTCTGATCTCTCTATGTTGACCCATTTACAGAGTGCCCAGGGCTCTCCTTCTAATAGAGTTGATGCTATTCACTTGCTTAAAAATGTTTGATAATTCTCAAGTGCTCACGGGACAAAGCCCAATCTACCTAAAGTGACAAATTCTGGCCCCCAGGCCTGGTCTACATGGATTCCTGCCATGCTTCTCTTCCTTCCCAAGTGTCCCCACTGCTACCATGGGTGGCCCACTGAGCAAGAGCTATGACTCCAGGCAGTCCTCCCTGCTTCAGAAAGCCAGCTTTGCTTTTCTCTCTTTCCATGTGGAATTCTGAATGGTCTTCTTTTAAAAAAGATTTTTCTTTGGAAAACCACTGCTCCAGAGACACATAAGCATGATGGTATGTCTACTAGCACTACTTATAATACTTGGCCTTCCTGCTTTTAGACACCCATCCTCCTCTTCCCCATTCCCTCCTGGCAAATACCTGTTCATCTCTCAGGACTCTAAAACAAATGCAATCTCTGTGAAGGCTTCTTCAATTCCCAAAACTAAATTATTTGCTGTCTCTCTGCTCTCATTCTATATACATCTCTCTTCTAGTACTTTATACCTTCTAAAATATTGGGTTGGCCAAAAAATTCGTTCGGTTTTTCATAACATATGGAAAAACTTGAACGAATTTTTTGGCCAACCCAATATTAGACAAACCTGTCTTTCTCATATACAATTAGCTCCCCAGGGCCAGGCACATGTAAAATTAGCACAGTTAAAACTCAGTAAAGGGGCTTCCGTGGTGGCGCACTGGTTGAGAGTCCACCTGCCGATGCGGGGGACACAGGTTCATGCCCCAGTTTGGGAAGATCCCACATGCCACGGAGCGGCTAGGCCCATGAGCCATGGCCGCTGAGCCTGTGCGTCCGGAGCCTGTGCTCCGCAATGGGAGAGGCCACAACAGTGAGAGGCCCGCGAACCACAAAAACAAAAACAAAAAAACTCAATAAAGGTTTGCATGAATGGTGGTCACTAATTTTCAACTTGTAATCTATGAAATTCTAGGGCTGTTCAAGATTGAAGACAATTCTGTAATAGTAACCATACTAATATTGTCCCAATATTTTTGAGCAACATTTTTAACAAACCTTGAATTAGAAATATGAGCTACTGATCCTGCAGCCTGTGGAACAAAAACCACATAAACAGAAAGACAGACAAGATGAAAAGGCAGAAGGCTAGGTACCAGATGAAGGAACAAGATAAAACCCCAGAAAAATAACTAAATGAAGTGGAGATAGGCAACCTTCCAGAAAAAGAATTCACAATAATGATAGTGAAATAAGTGACCTCGAAGACAGAATGGTGGAATTCACTGCTGCAGAACAGACTAAAGAAAAAAGAATGAAAAGAAATGAAGACAGCCTAGGAGACCTCTGGGGCAACATTAAATGCAACACCATCCATATTATGGGGGTCCCAGAAGAAGAAGAGAGAGAGGAAGGACCAGAGAAAATATTTGAAGAGATTATAGTCGAAAACTTCCCTAACATGGGAAAGGAAATAGCCACCCAAGTCCAAGAAGCGCAGCGAATCCCATACAGAATAAACCCAAGGAGAAACATGCCGAGACACATAGTAATCAAATTGGCAAAAATTAAAGACCAAGAAAAATTATTGAAAGCAGCAAGGGAAAAACGACAAATAACATACAAGGGAAAATAAAGAATATTACAAGAGACAAGGAAGGACACTACATAATGATCAACAGATCAATCCAAGAAGAAGATACAACAATTATAAATATATATGAGGCCAACATAGGAGCACCTCAATACATAAGGCAACTGCTAACAGCTATAAAAGAGGAAATAGACAGTAACACGATAATAGTGGGGGACTTTAACACCTCACTTACGCCAAAGGACAGATCATCCAAAATGAAAATATATAAGGAAATAGAAGCTTTAAATGACACAACAGACCAGATAGATTTAATTGGTATTTATAGGACATTCCATCCAAAAACAGCAGATTACTTTCTTCTCAAGTGCACATGGAGTATTCTCCAGGATAGATCATATCGTGGGTCACAAATCAAGCCTCAGTAAATTTAAGAAAACTGAAGTCATATCAAGCATCTTTTCTAACCACAATGCTATGACATTAGACATCAATTACAGGGAAAAAACCGTAAAAAACACAAACACATGGAGGCTAAACAATACATTACTAAATAACCAAGAGATCACTGAAGAAATCAAAAAATACCTAGAGACAAATGACAATGAAAACACTATGTTCCAAAACCTATGGGATGCAGAAAAAGCAGTTCTAAGAGGGAAGTTCACAGCAATACAATCCTACCTCAAGAAACAAGAAAAATCTCAAGTAAACAATCTAACCTTACACCTAAAGGAACTAGAGTAAGAAAAACAAAACTCAAAGTTAGCAGAAGGAAAGAAATAATAAAGATCAGAGCAGAAATAAATGAAACAGAAACAAAGAAAACAATAGCAAAGATGACAACAGACACCGCAGAAATACAAAGCATCCTAAGAGACTACTACAAGCAACACTATGCCAATAAAATGGACAACCTGGAAGAAATGGACAAATTCTTAGAAAGGTATAACCTTCCAAGACAGAACCAGGAAGAAACAGAAAATATGAACAGACCAATCACAAGTAATGAAATTGACACTGTGATTAAAAAATCTTCCAACAAACAAAAGTCCAGGACCAGATGGCTTCACAGGTCAATTCTATCAAACATTTAGAAAAGAGCTAACACCCATCCTTCTCAAACTCTTACAAAAAATTGTAGGGGAAGGAACACTCCCGAACTCATTCTATGAGGCCAACATCACCCTGATACCAGAAACCAGACAAAGATACTACAAAAAAAGAAAATTACAGACCAATGTCACTCATGAATATAGATGCAAAAATCCTCAACAAAGTACTAGCAAAAAGAATCCAACAATACATTAAAAGGATCATACACCACGATCAAGTGGGATTTATCCCAGGGATGCAAGGATTCTTCAATCTATGTAAATCAATCAATGTGATAAACCATATTAACAAATTAAAGAATAAAAACCATATGATCATCTCAATAGAAGCAGAAAAAGCTTTTGACAAAATTCAACACCATTTATGATAAAAACTCTCCAGAAAGTGGGCATAGAGGGAATGTACCTCAACATAATAAAGGCCATATACGACAAACCCACAGCAAGCATCATTCTCAATGGTGAAAAACTGAAAGCATTTCCTCTAAGATCAGGAACAAGACAAGGATGTCCACTCTCACCGCTATTATTCAACATAGTTTTGGAAGTCCTAGCCATGGCAATCAGAGAGGAAAAGAAATAAAAGGAATACAAATTGGAAAAGAAGAAGTACAACTGTCACTGTTTGTAGATGACTTGATACTATACATAGAGAATCCTAAAAATGCCACCAGAAAACTACTAGAGCTAATCAATGAATTTGGTAAAGTTGCAGGATACAAAATTAATGCACAGAAATCTCTTGCATTTCTATACACTAATGATGAAAAAACTGAAAGAGAAATTATGGAAACACTCCCATTTACCATTGCAACAAAGAGAATTAAATGCCTAGGAATAAACCTACCTAGGGAGACAAAAGACCTGTATGCAGAAAACTATAAGACACTGATGGAAGAAATTAAAGATGATACCAACCCATTAAATCACAGCAAGATCTTCTTTGATCTACCTCCTAGAGTAATGGAAATAAAAACAAAAATTGGGTCTTCCCTGGTGGCGCAGTGGTTGAGAGTCTGCCTGCCGATGCAAGGGACACGGGTTCGTGCCCCACTCCTGGAAGATCCCACATGCCGCGGAGTGGCTAGGCATGTGAGCCATGGCCGCTGGGCCTGCGCGTCTGGAGCCTGTGCTCCACAATGGGAGAGGCCACAACAGTGAGAGGCCCACGTACCGCAAAAAAAAAAATAATAGTAATAAAAAAATAAACAAAAATAAACAAATGGGACCTAATGAAACTTCAAAGCTTTGCACAGCAAAAGAAAACATAAACAAGCCCAAAAGACAATCCTCAGAATGGGAGAAAATATTTGCAAACGAATCAACGGACAAAGGATTAATCTCCAAAATATATAAACAGCTCATGCAGCTCAATATTAAAGAAACAAACAACCCAATCCAAAAATGGGCAGAAGACCTAACTAGACATTTCTCCAAAGAAGACATACAGATGGGCAAGAAGCACATGAAAAGCTGCTCAACATCACTAATTATTAGAGAAATGCAAATCAAAACTACCTCACACCAGTTAGAATGGGCATCATCAGAAAATCTACAAACAACAAATTGTAGAGGGTGTGGAGAAAAGGAAACCGTCTTGCACTGTTGGTGGGAATGTAAATTGATACAGCCACTGTGGAGAACAGTATGGAGGTTCCTTAGAAAACTAAAAATAGAATTACCATATGATCCAGCAATCCCACTACTGGTGGGAAACCATAATTCAAAAAGACACATGCACCCCAATGTTCATTGCTGCACTATTTACAATAGCCAGGTCATGGAAGCAACCTAAATGCCCATCGACAGACGAATGGATAAAGAAGATGTGGTACATATATACAATGGAATATTAGTCTGCCATAAAAAGGAACGAAATTGAGTCATTTGTTGAGACGTGGATGGATCTAGAGACTGTCAATATAGAGTGAAGTAAGTCAGAAAGAGAAAAACAAATATCGTATATTAACACATGCATGTGGAACCTAGAAAAATCGTACAGATGAACCGGTGAGCAGGGCAGAAGTTGAGACACAGATGTAGAGAACAAACGTATGGACACCAAGGGGGGAAACCGCGGTGGGGTGGGGATGGTGGTGTGCTGAATTGGGGGATTGGGATTGACATGTATACACTGATGTGTATAAAACTGATCACTAATAAGAACTTGTAGTATAAAAACAAACAAACAAACAAAAAATACAACTAATACTAAACTTTCTTTGGGTTATTTGTATGGAAATATGTTAATATAAATGTTTCAGACATTACATGAAATTTCTAAAAATCTTGTATGTTCTGGTATAATAAGTCATAATTCTAGTTATTACTTTAAATGTATATCTCAGAAATAACTAAATTTCCTTGTCAATTGTATTATTATGAACTTTCATCAAATCTTTAACCGTGATCATTTTTAAGTCTTTTGTCATTTACAGACAGTTCTGGGTGTACTCTGATGCTTTTGCAAATATGTTCCTATAAAAGGGTTTCATAAAGGGTTTCATCTTCAAGGAATTCATGGAAAAGACTCTGACAAGTACAGGTTTCTGGTAACTGACTATACTGCTGAACTGAATGAATAAGCATTTTCAGAACTCTAATGGAAAACTGATGAATTCATAAAAGTGCTAACAAAAGATCAAGATAAAAAAAATTAATTACATGGGACTGAGTGAACTGATGAGGATGATTTTAATTTTTTTGTGACTTTCTGTTTGAATAAAAAAAAAAAATCCCACAAGGACTTAGAGGCAAAAAATATACAAATCAATTTTCACTGCAAAGTAAAGGAGCTGTTACAGTGGAGGATTACTGGACTGAATGTCAATATTATGACATAGTATGAGTGTGTTTCGTGTTTGGTAATTGCAATCATTGTTGCTTTTGTTGTGGTCATCCATTTACAATGCTTGGTGTCAGTTTATTTATCTCTTGTAAAAATAAAATACAGTGTGTGTGTGTGTGTGTGTGTAAAAAAAAAAGAAATATGAGTTACTGATCAAGAAGCGAGTTAAAGGACAGAAATTTCCTTTAGGAAATGATCTCCAGGGACAAGATGATAGAAATCATGGAAATAAGGAGTTCGCCAATGAGATTGACCTTCCAAAAGTCTTTCTTCAGTTTTAGCAAGGCGATTTCTATTTTTTAAAAAATTAAGACTACATTTTCAGCATGGAGAAAGGGAATACTTACCACCATGGGTTAGGTACTGTTAGACATATTGCGTATATTATTGCATTTAATATGACACTGCAAATAAGGTCTACCTATTATTTTTACTTTATAAACAGTGACTATGAAACCTGGAAAAATTAAAATCATTTAGTCTCTCAGTAACAGTAAATTCTATATTGTCATGCTCATTGCATCTTGACAGCTGGTTCACTCACTCATTCATTCATCCTATTTACTGATTTATTCATGAAATGTATTAAGCAAGTAATATGTGCCTTTGACATATAAAAGTTTCCTGCAAGTACATGATTTGGATAGGCTGCAAATCTGCAATTTCCAATCCAAACTGCTTTGATTTTTTTAAAAATTAAATTACTTATTTATTTATTTTGGCTGCATTGGGTCTTCGTTGCTGCGCACGCAGCTTTTCTCTAGCTGCAGTGAGCGGGGGCTACTCTTCGCTCCAGTACACGGGCTTCTCATTTCGGTGGCTTCTCTTGTTGTGGATTACGGGCTCTAGGCGCGTGGGCTTCAGTAGTTGTGGCACACGGGCTTCAGTAATTGTGGCTCATGGGTTCTTGAGTGCAGGCTCAGTAGTTGTGGCGCATGGGCTGAGTTGCTCCGCAGCATGTGGGATCTTCCCGGACCAGGGCTTGAACCTGTGTCCCCTGCACTGGCAGGCAGGGGACTGGATTCTTAACCACTGTGCCACCAGGGAAGTCGCTGAAGAGTCTTCTTTATAAGTTCTGTCATGGGATTTAAAATCATTTCCAGATTATCATGTGGGATCTTCCTGGATCCAGGGCTCCAACCCATGTCCCCTACATTGGCAGGCAGATTCTAAACCACTGCGCCAACAGGGAAGTCCCAAGCTGCTTTGATTTTGAATTTAGAAACAGGTCATCTCAAATCAAGTTATATTTTGAATTCAAGAGAGGGAAAAGATGCAATTTTTAGAGAAAATTGTTATTTTTTTTAAATACTGATCTATAGCTTGTTAGTAATATCTTTAACATTACATTTCTTAATCTCCACAAATATTAGTTAATATCACATAATAAGACATTTGATAATTTCAAATTTCTATTCTTTTTAATTTCACAAAATTTTATTTTAAACTACTTTTAACAAATTTAAGGCAATTTTGGATCTAAGATGTCCTTTTTGGTTTTGTTGGTTTTAAAATGCACCTCTCTGGCCAAAATTTTGGTAAGCCAAATTTCAGAATAAGAACATACTTTAGAAGTTTCCTCAATAATTCAGAATGATCGCAGTAAACCCAGTTATATCACTGCATGGTAGCTCAAGGATTTGGCTATTCAGCAAGTTACATCATGTTCCTGGAAACGTAACTGCTGGGAACGAGTGAAAGCCTGGTTCACCATCGCTTGCCTGCGCTGATTACGGCATTCCTATCCCCAACACCAGTAGTATAAAGTAGTTCCCTCGACATAGAACACGAAGCAGATCTTTAATAACTGGACACACCATGAGGTCTAACTATAGTTGTGTAACAAAGCCGACTGCTTGAAAATCTAGACTGGAAAAGCATTGGGGCCAGAACTATTCCCTCTTCATAATCTTTATCTAAATTTGTTAAATCGAACTTCTAAATTCTCCTTAAGTTTCTAGTTCTGTATCCTATTCTATTCATTTAGTACAGGCGTAAAATCAGGTACATCCTATCAGATACAGATTGTTTAAAGCAATATGCAATGGCAATTTTATTATGTGTCAAATAGGGGTCATTTACCTTAAGCTAAATAAGTCAAGAATCAAAGAGAAAAAAAAAAACAGAAACGACCTTATCTTGGTTATTATTTCAGTTTCGGCTATTTAGTCTTTAGGTCACAGAAATAGGGTGGGAGCTGAGTGGAGCCTGCCAAGGCTGTATATTCAGAAACTCTTCTGCATCTGCCTCCCAGTCAACAATAAGCAATGAATTTTAGTCACTATTTCTCTGTGTAATTCCTCACTGGGATGAAAAGAGCTAACTCACTTGAAGGAAACGCTAACAACAGAATAAAAGAACAGTCACTTTTCTAGGCCCAAATAAGTTCTATAGTTTTTTCTCTCCTACTTGATTGGTATTTCCTGCATTACCTATGAGTGACTTCTCTCCCCATACAAGGGTACTTATTAGAGTAAGGTTACATCTGTAATCAAAAGAATGGTATGAAATATCTAAACTTTCATATAGTTCACTGTTTCCATGGGGATTGAGAATAAAAGATTTATAAAGAAAAGAATGGGGCTTCCCTGGTGGCGCAGTGGTTGCGCGTCCGCCTGCCGATGCAGGGGAACCGGGTTCGTGCCCCGGTCTGGGAGGATCCCACATGCCGCGGAGCGGCTGGGCCCGTGAGCCATGGCCGCTGTGCCTGCGCGCCTGTGCTCCGCAACGGGAGAGGCCACAACAGAGGGAGGCCCGCATACCACCAAAAAAAAAAAAAAAAAAAAAAAAAAGAAAAGAATGACTAAAACCCAATATTCTTTTTTTTTCATACTATTGAAATTTTATTTATTTATTTATTTATTTATTTATTTCAAGAAATAGGATTTTATAACTATTAGGTAGTAAGCCCCCTAAGGGACGAAAGGAAATAAAAGAAGTAGTTCTTACCCACAAGGAGCATACGATTAGATTAAAAATATGATAAAAGAGTTTCATCATAAAAAATAATGCAAAATACATAACAGTTTGAAAGAAAAACAGAGAAGACCCAGGCATTATAGGCTTAGTCACCAGATTAAAGACACAGGCAATAGAGTGTTCCAGGAATTTGGAGAAGGAAATGATCACTTTAAAATGGTTAGTCAAAGAAGTCATAGAAGAGATGGGATTGATTTTACTGCTTTTTAAAGACTGGGCTACATTTAGATAGGTAGATAAAGGGCAGGAGACAAGCCACATAGCGGGGGACATATGGCTTATTGGCAGAGAAGCCAGTTTGGATGCAACAGAGTTTAGTGAGGTGAAGAGCAGAGGGGAGGATGGCACAGCAGGCTGCCCAGCTGCGGAGGCCCGGACGGCCACACTCGGGAGTCTGGACCTTCTCGGGCAGTACTCACCACGCCCCAGGACTACATCAAATGCTTTACATTTCTGTGATCATGTTTTCATCTCTCAGTAACCCAGAGGACTAGGTATTTGAATCAGGAGGCTCACAGAGATGAAGAGACCTGCTCATTAGCCAAGGAGCCAAAACCTCAGACTCTGACTCACAAAGTCAATGCTCTTGCCAGTGGGGACATGGAATTTTTTGAATGAGGAGTGATGTGAACAATTTAGTATTCTAGAAGGTATAGTCTAGACGGCTGGTGTTGAGGGACTGAATTGAAGAGAGCTGTCAGGAGTAGTTTCACAAACGGTTCAGAAATATACAGGAGTTTGATTGGTTCAGGTAACCGTGAAGGAGATCAGTGGGGTTAGACTAATACCAGTACAGCAAAATTAAAAAATCAGTATCTCTGCCATGTTTCTATGTGCTGGCCTCCATCTCTCCTACTGTGTGTTGAATGTCTACCTCCATCATGGCGGTAGGGAAGGAGGAAGAAGGGAGCAAACAGCTTATAGCCACCACTGAGAAAGTGAAGACCCCCCGCTAACATCTATGAATAAATTTTCAGGAAAGGATTCTGATTGGCCACCTTTGTGGCCAGGAGGTAGAGTAATGAAACTGATAGTACAGCAGAACTTTAAAAAATTGTGAAGAGGGTAGTGCCCCAAAAGAATACGGGATGTTGTTCAGAAAATACTGAAGAAGAGTTGCTGGAAAGACAACATTCTACAACCAGTAAACACTGAAGGCCAACTAGATCACCAGGAAAGAATAAAGTCTTCCATGATGGAAGACCACAGAAATGGCCTGGATCATGCATTTAACTGTGTTATCCTGAGTTAATTCCTTATCACATAATTGAGTTTGAATTTTTATTTGCAGATATGTTAAAGTTATACAAGCATTGCTCATCATTCAAATGCTAAGATAATTTCCAAATTTATCCTACATCTTTCTCTACTGGCTCACATGTCCTGTTTTTAGGAATTATTTTGGAAAAGATGATTTCAGTTTTGTTTCCCACAGGTTTTTATAATATACTACTTTCATACTCAATTACCTTTCAATTAAAATTCTGTATTGCATCATATCTGTATTCTTCTTTCTCCCAGCCTTCCCCAAAGGAACCACTGGCCTTTTATCAGGGTGACTGTGCATTGGGGAAAAGGAAATATAAGACCTTTCAGAGATTACTGGACAGTGGCTCTGAACTAACACTGATTCCGAGAGACCAAAACATCTCTGTGGCTCACCAATCAGGGTAGGTACTTACGGAGGTCAGGTGATCAACTGGATTTTAGCTCAGGCTGTCTCACAGTGGGTATAGTGGGTCTCCAAACCCAATGTTATTTTCCTATTTCTGGTATGCATAACAGGAATAGACATACCCCCAACAACAGGCAGAATCCCCATATTGGTGGGAATATGGAATCTATCTTATATTTTGATCTTTACCTTCCATTTGGAGCGGTGAAACTTACATATTTGGTCTACTCCGTTCAGAATTAGTCCTTTGATTTTAAAGGTAACTGCCTATAATGTCTATATATACCTCTAAAGATACAGACATACAGAGGCATATATTATAATGCTTCTAAAATATCTCAAATAATACCCTCATGGTACTGGATATACCAAGAAAGTGGGTGTTCCACTTTTTCCCAAGCTTATTTTATAAGCATCTGGAAGCTAATTCAATGAAAGAAACAATGCTGATTTTTAGATTCCACAGTGGCAGATAAACCGTGTAATGAAACATCGTTTTTAAACTCTAGCTTGCACTTTGCCCTTGTGAACAACTTGCTTTCAATAAGAACGAGGAGACAAGTTGAAGCCAGCGATTACTGGAATGGACCCCTTGGTATGTTCAGATGGCACAGTACTACATCTTTCCTCTTCCCCCACATCTCCGTAGCCACGTGCACGAAGTTTTCTTCTTTTGTTGGTTAACACTTTTCTTCATCTGGATTGCCTTCAACTATGTGACAACAAAGAACTCAAGCACCAAAATAGCAGCAGCTACATATCCTCTGTATGACAGTGTAATTTCTTCTGCCTTAAGGCTGTGTCTAGCACTGAAATCATAGTCTGTTGACTTCGATCTGGTGCTACATTACACTGGGAGGGATGTAACTCTTCCTTATAAACACACAGGGGAATGATCTCTCGGCTCTGCCTAACTTAGAACCGGAGATGAAATTGTACAGCTCTTTTTGCTGCTGAGCCAACCATGCCATTGAGCAAAAATTTACATTCTAACTTTATTAGACAAGGAAGAGCACTGTGCTGTCTCTTAAAATGCTCAGCAGTACAATTATTAGAACCAATGCAGAAAAGTTTTGGTGGCTAATGAGTCCAGGAAATTAATCTTGAAGGTTTCCCATTTGACTTGAGAGTTCAGTTTCCTCTTCAGATGTTTTTGCTAGGGAATCAGCACTTCTCCACTGAAGAGTTTTACAAAAGAAATTTCGGTGCGGGACAGTGTGTGTGTGTGTGTGTGTGTGTGTGTGTGTGTGCGCGCGCGCGTGCGTGCGTGCTTCAAGCTGTGCTGAAATTTCGGTGTGGGACAGTGTGTGTGTGTGTGTGTGTGTGTGTGTGTGTGCGCGCGCGTGCGTGCGTGCTTCAAGCTGTGCTGAAATTTCGGTGCGGGACAGTGTGTGTGTGTGTGTGTGTGTGTGTGTGTGTGTGTGTGTGTGTGTGTGTGTGTGTGTGTGTGTGTGTGTGCGCGCGCGCGCGCACGCGTGTGCGTGCTTCAAGCTGTGCTGATTATCCAAACATTCTAAGTGATTTTGTTCCTTTATAAACCAGTATTCTATAATCTCCCTTTCAGAAAAAGTCAGTCATTGTTAACACACTCTCTGTTTTACCCAGAGTTACCCAGTAATCTCCAGGTCTACTGGATTCTACTTGTGAGACATCTTTTTCAGCTGTTCCCCCTTTTCCATTCCCAATTCTATCTTTTAGGTTCTTATAATCTCTTATATGAACTTTTAGAAGAGTCTACTGACTTAATTCTCTCCTTTTGGTCTTTTCCTACAAGTTAATTTTCTAAATTATGAGTAAATATCACAATCCAGTTTAAAGGACTTCTATAAATCCTGCCACACAGCGATTCATGGAAGTATCCCAAATACACACAACAGTTCCTGGCACAAAACACTTGACAAATATTTGTTTAGTGAATGAATGAGCTCTCCATTGCTGGGGGTATGGAAACCACTGTATTTATTGAGCATCTCCTATGTGCGTCACAAGTAAAGTCTCTACTTATTGATCTCTACCTAACTATGCCATTTTCATTAAATTCTCACAAAAAACAGGTGAGGTCGATATTAACATTCTCATTTTCAGTATGACGAATTCGAGGCCCCAAGAGATTATATAACTTTCCCAAAGTCACAAGACTAATAACTAGCAAATATGAGTTTGAAGTTAAGCCTGAAATCTTAATGTAATCGGCCCTTGCACCTACAGCATGAAGCTCAAAGCTTTTTCCTCCTCCCTTGTTTTGTTTTAATATTTTATCCCATTATCTGACACACACAAAAGAACATATGCAACATATACAAATTATAGAGTCTTTTAAAAAAAGAAAAAAACCAACGTGATTTAAAAAAAATGGGAGACCTGAATGGTACCTCACCAAATAGGAAACTAAGCATAGTAAAAGGTGTTCAACATAATTTGACATTAGGGAGTTGCCAATTAAAACAACAAGGAGATAGCACTACACATTTATGAAAATGGCTAAAGTCAAAACACAAACACCACTAACTGCTGGTGAAGATGCAAAGCAAAAGGAGTTCTCATTCACTGATGGTGAGAATGCACAATTGTACCATCATTCTGGAAGACCGTTTGGCAGTTTCTTACAAAATTAAATATAGTCTTAACATAAGACCAAGCAATCATGCTCCTAGACAATTACTCAACTGATGTGAAAACTTATGTTCCTATAAAAGCCTGCATGCAAATGTTTATAACAACTTTATGTACAATTGTAAAAACTGGAAGCAACCAAGATGTCCTTCGATAACTGTATTGATTAACTGTTGTACAGTAGTACAATGGAGTATTATTCAGTGATAAAAAGAAATCAAACCACAACAAGACATGGGTCAATCTTAAATGCATATTGCTAAATAAAAGAAGCCAGTCTGAAAAGGCTATGTACTGTATGATTCCGATTATGTGATATTTTGGAAAAGGCAAAAATAGAGTAACGATCAGTGGTTGCCAGGGCTTCAAAAATGGGAGAGTTGAGTAAATAAAACATGGGGGGATTTTTTATGAAGGTGAGACTATTCTGGGTGATACTGTAAATCTAAATAATAAGGCATTATTTGTCAAAATCCAAAGAGCTTTATAGCATGAAGTAAATTTTAATGTATGCAAATTAAAAAAAATCAACTAGAAGGTCAAGAGATCCTAGGATGGAATGCAGAGAGTGACAAAAGAATCTAAGTGTATTAAAAATGTATGAAACAACCTCATTAAAGGGTGTGGAGGCAGAAGATGAACTAAATAACTGGAAATAAGCAGTCTGTAAGCCTAAAAGCAAAAGGAACTGTACATAAGACTGTACATAAGAATTATACTCTAGTTGATAGAGTTGCTTCTCACTGGGGTGTAGATGGACAAATTTGAAACCGCTATACATGTGTACAGAATAGAATAATTACATAAACTGATGAAGGATTGGTGGGAGCTAGGTTTCTCACTGTTGGAGATGGAGGTTACACATAAGCAAGGGTAAAAGGCTAACATGATTTACATGGAAATGAATTAGAGCTGAATCAGTGTGAACTCATATTTAGTTTATTACAGATACAGAAGGTTATGTATGAAAATATCTACATATATATATATATATATATGGGGGTTAGTACACACATATATATTGCCCTGTTCTGTCGACTGGAGGGCTTAGAAGCAAGGACTCCCCAGCAGCAATGAGCACGTGGAGCGTCCAGGTCTTGGCATCTGCTCGCCAGTGAAAAGGAACCAGGGGCTCCTTAGAGAAATGGCTGATTCCAGGCCTGGGGCAGGAAATATACAAAATGAGTCTGGAGCACCTTGGAGAGCCAGGAAGTGCCAGAAACCCCAAAACAAAAAACTCCCGAACGTCACAATGACGAGGGTATGTCGAAGGGACAAAAAGAGCCAAATAAAAGGACTCCCCAAGGCCCAAACTGGAACAGTTTGAGCAACAAAATAGTGTTGGATGGTAATCCAAAGTATGAACATCCATGAAGATCCATGTATCATTATATCCATACTGATATAATTGAATAGATAAAAACGAGGGAGACAAATTTCTCTTCCAGAAGCATTCCGAATAATTTATGTAGGTACTCCATTCTTTCTTTTTTTTTTTCATTGAAGTATATACAGTTGATTGACAATGTTGTGTTAGTTTCAGGTGTACACTACAGTGATTCAGATTTATTTATTTATTTATATTTATTCTTTTTCAGATTCTTTTCCCTTATAGGTTATTGCAAAATATTGAGTATAATTCCCTGTGCTATAGAGTAGGTCCTTTTGATTATCTATTTTCTATATAGTAGTGTGTCTAGGTTAATTTATCCCTCCCCACCCCTCTCCCCTCTGGAAAGCATGAGTTTGTTTTCTATGTCTGTGGCTCTGTTTCTGTTTCGTAGATAAGTTCATTGGTACCGTTTTTTAGATTCCACATGTAAGTGATGCCACATGGTGCTTGTCTCCCTGTCTGGCTTTTACTTCACTGAGCGTGCTAACCTCTGGGTCCAGCCATGCTGCTGCATTCTTAAGGAGATGGGGTGTAACTCCTCCTTCCTTCAGCATGGCTGCGCATGGGGCTTCCTTCCAAAGAGGACAGTATGAAAAGGGGGAAAAAGAATAACCACAGTGGAGAAACCTGACAAACAGTACCTCAGCCAGGTGATCAAAGCTCACATCAACAATGGCAAGACATGTTAATAGTATGCACCTTTGACATGATTTGATGTGGCATTTTACCACTGTGAGCGTCCTCCTAAGTCTAATCATGAGAAAAGGTATCAGGTAAAAACTAAGGAAACCTGTCTGAATAAAGTATGAACTTTAGTTAATAACAGTGTATCAATATTGGCTCATTCCGTGTGACAAGTATACCACAGGTAAGATGTTAACAATAAGGGAAGCTGAGTATGGGACACACAGAACATTCTGTACTATCTCTGCAATAATTTTGTGAATCTAAAATAGAAAATTTATTTAAATAATAAATACCTCTATATTTATGAATATACATACGAATGTGCTTATGAACGTACCACCCAATCAAGAACTAGAACATTATCCTGCAAACTTGCATCCATTGTCTGTGCTCCCTCCCTCTCCCTTCTCCTGTCTACTTGCCTCCCTCCTCCCCATTACAAAAATCACTGGGTTGACTTTTGTGTTTATTACTTCTTTCCTTGCTTTGGTATAGTCTTACCATACATGCATGCTGCTATACCTTTAACAGTTTTGCTCAGTTTTGAGCTTTATAAAAAGAGCACTGTACTTTATACTGTCTTCTGAGGTTTGCACCAGTAGATAATTTATAAGAAAGTTTATTATAGTACTGTTTAGAAGAGCAAAATCTACAAACAAATGTCCCAGAACAGATGCATGAATAAGTAAATTGTGGTATATTTACACGATCACACAATGAAAGATTACACAAAAGTGAAGAATATGAACTACACACAACAATGTGGGTGAACTCTAAGACAATGTTGAGTGAAAAAATGGTAAAGGCTTTCATCTGGTGAAGGCCCTTTGCCAAAAGGCTGCAATCGACCTCATCTACCTCACTTCTTCAAAAATATTTGTTGAATTAGCAAATGAGTGTAGAGTCTTCTCACATTTGTCAAGTTTACACTTATACAAAAGGAGTACGGGATAGTGTGGAAACAGTATATAATAATGCAGTGTTATTATGATCCCAAACTTGGGTTCACATAGGGGTTCTGCATTTGAAAACTTGGTGGCCTTGGACAAGTGGCTTAGCCACTCAAAATCCCATGTGAAACTTGGGGATAATAATATCACACTGATACGGTTATTGACTTTAATAAGCTATGTTTGTGAAGAATTTAACCCAATAGTGGTAGCCATTATTACTACCAATAATAAAAGCCATAAACAGAGGTGGGGGGGAGGGGGAGAGGCCTTAAAGAACATCTGAGTCAAATCCCTCAAATGAAGAAACTGATAACTGGAGAGCTTCGGGGAGATGCCAGAGGCCACTTGGCCTCCTGAGGAAGGAGTGTGGTGTGATGGAAAGTTCACGTACCGTGTCATACAACATACCTGACTTTGAGTCCGGCTCTGTCACTTACTAGTTAAATGTCCTTAGGCAGATTATTAAATTTTCCAAACATCAATTTCCTCTGAGTATAAGAGGACAACAAAACACCTAGCTCACAGAACAGTTCTGAGAATTAAATGGGAAGCTATGCTTATGTAGCAGGCCTTTGATGACGATGATATGGTGATGCACACCCACACCCGGAATGATGCAATGACCAATTAATAAGCTGGCAGAAAGAAAGTTCTGGAATGAAGAAATGTACAGTTTCACCAAAAAAGAACATAGAAATCATTTTAAAAGGGAGATTAAATTTTAGGAAAAGTGGTTTACAGTCAGCCCGAAGTAAGAACAGAACCTTGTAAACATCAGTCGGTAAAATACCGTGGGATCTTTAGGAGTAAGACGTGTTTATAAAACTAAACATTACTGTTCATCTTGCCCTCTCTTCTAACTGTCTTGTCTTTAAACTTTCCAGTATTGTCCCTCTGATAATCCTGGAGCAGATCCTAAGGAGACAAATGTTCTCTCTGAAGCCTCTAAAAGATTATCAACACAGTTTTCCTTCAGAAACGAAAACCTGAAGACTGGCAACAAATTTCGAGGTGATGAAACAGGCGTTAACACAGAACTATGCCACTGTTTAAAAAGAACACTTTATTGCCATCATGTTCTTTTCCTTTGTGTTTGGTTATTTACTAAACAGGGGCTCATCTCTCATCATTAATGAAACAGCAGCATACTCAAATTGCAATGGACCCGACAGACAGAAGTCGTATGTCACTATTTAAATCATAGGATGGTCTCCCAACCCCTATAATTTCGGATATGAAGATACCAGGAAACTGTGAAAAATACACAGCGCCATTTTCCCTCCCTTTCCTCTTATTTACTGGTTCCCTTAGTTCTAGTCAAGACTAGTCAAGACTAATTTTTTTTTTTTTTTTTTGGTGCCCAAACCTAGGAATGAACCAGGAAACTTACAGATCAAAGACTGATTTTTAAAAAGGTCCCTCACACTTCATTTTTTCCTCAGAGTTTTCAGCTTGGCTGTTTTACATGAGTTATTTATTAATGAAACAAATATTTCTTGAACCCTAGTTTATACCAGGCATTGTTCTGGCTAACAGGGACCAAAAAAAAAAAAAAAAAAATGGAGACCCTTAAACTTGGTTATTATTTCAGTTTTGGCTATTTAGTCTTCAAGAGCTTAACATTCTCATAGGGGTGAGATAAGGAATAAACAAACAAATGCTATGTGATATGCGAGAAGGTAATAAGTGCTGTGAAGAGGAAAACAGTAAAGAAGCCAGGGGCTTCCCTGGTGGCGCAGTGGTTGAGAGTCCGCAGTGGTTGAGAGTCCGCCTGCCGATGCAGGGGACGCAGGTTTGTGCCCCGGTCTGGGAAGATCCCACGTGCCGCGGAGCGGCTGGGCCCGTGAGCCATGGCCGCTGGGCCTGCGTGTTCGGAGCCTGTGCCCCACAACGGGAGAGGCCACAACAGTGAGAGGCCCGCGTACCGCAAAAAAAAAAAAAAAAAATTTAAAAAAATGAGAAGCCAGAGAGAGATTGGGGGCAGGGGCCTCAGGAAAGCCCTCTTCAATAAGGTGACAACTGAGAAAGCTCCTCAAGGCAGTGAGCCATGCGGGTGTCTGAGGAGAGGGAATTGCTGGAGCAGAAGCTCTCAACTGAGATTGCACTTGTCAGGTTCAAGGAGCAGGAAGAGGACAGCGTGGCTGGAGTTGATGGAGCAAAAGGTGAAAAGCTAGAAGATGAAGTCAGGGAGATGACAGAACCCAGACCACACGGAGCTTCTGCTCTTACCATGGCGAGCCACGGGAGAGTTCTGACGTTATGATCTGACTCACTTTTAAAAGCTGATTCACTTTGTTATAAAGCAGAAACTAACACACCACTGTAAAGCAATTATACTCCAATAAACATGTTAAAAAAAAAAAAAGCTTCCTGGAGAAAGCAGAGCGTAGAAGAGTAAAGGGGTGGGCATCAGGGAGAAGGTCAGAGACCATCAGTATTGCATGCAAGAAATGCTGGTGGGAGCAGGGCAGCTGGCGAGATGTGATTGGGTCCCAAATACAATTGGAAGGAATAATTTTAATGGCACACCCCTTTACATTCATCATAACATATTCTTTCCTTAAACCCAGTCCAAAACCTGTGTATATGTATGGCTGATTCATTTTGCTGTGCAGTAGAGGCTAACACAGCAATGTAAAGCAACTATATGCCAACAAAAATTAAAACAAACAAACAAGACCTACCTCCTCAAGAAAAGGCTTTATATAACTCTGTGATCTCCAAGCCACTCACATAATTCCTCCTACTCTTGCTGATTCTATACTTGTAGTTGCTGTTTTATTTGTACACAATAAAGGTCACTGTTGTCTCAGCCTAATGGAAACACAGGAATTATTAAAATGGCCAAATAGCCAACGGCTACTCTTAAGGAATGACAGTGGGGCAGGCTTAAAGGCTCAAAGAACTAGAAAATTTAGAGAAACTGCCTCTTGTCCGTACAGGTGCCCCCTTCTTACACCATCTTCACGGTGAAGTAAAACAACCTTGAACAGGCTTGTGAGATCAGCCAAAACTGATCTTTTGGGTCTTCCAGTGTCTCTTCAGATTTGGCATTCAACATAGTGCATGGACTTTAATTTTCAAGTGACAGCTTAACCATTTGTATTTAAATAATGGCATGAACTTGTTCATATTCATCACTTGGTTAGAAGACCACAATTCATTGGTATTACAGCATTTATACAAAAACATAGAGACAGAAAACAATATTCCATTTTCCCTGGACGTATGTAAAATGTGACAGAGTATGCCAAAAGGTTTGGAAAGATAGATACTAAAGTCTCAATAATAGTTACCTCTAAGGAGGGATAGCAGGAACCAGGGTGGAAAAGCAGAACAATGAAAGGAGACTTGGGCTCTGCAGAAATGTCTCACCTATTTTGGAGAATAAATCATTGTCTCTCTGTAGAGTTAATTTTTTAAAGGATCCATGTTAGTTATCTGACTCCTTCAGCACTACTGATTTGGACAGTAGCCATTAAAGTATGGGAAAAAATGGGGTTGTGAAGAACTAATGCTTGGATTTCATATTCTACTTCTAACCAAATATTGGAGGTAGTTAAAAAGTTCTTTTCAAAGCTGTGATTTTGTGCAGACACATTTATAACAGATAAGAACACCGGCTATGCTCACAACCTTTTGGACCTTTGATAATGATGAACATACATTTTTTTAACAAATGAGACTCTATCAGGCTCTATACCGGAAGAAAATCCGGCAAGAAGGCTGAGTTAACAGAGAATAGAAGTTGGGCTCAGGAATGAGAAAAACGGAGATGACAACAGTCAAACCTGGAAGCCCATGAGAAGAACTTGGAAGAAGGAAATAAAATGGCCCTGGAGGATGCAAATTTTAGTAGCAGCTAAAGGTACAGGAATCCAGGACTCAAACAGTCGATAGTTTCTAGAAGTAGTTCCTCTGAGGGTGCTTGTTTTTTTTTTTTTGTCGAAATTCCCAGTTGTACAATCTAATTTCCTCAGCTCTCACAGTAATCCTTCCACAACAGAATCATTTTACACAACTTCAAAAGGAAATTTTTTCCTACATGAGGCAGAGGATGGCAGGAAGAGAAAAAAAAAAAAATCTAAACAACAAGTAACAGTGATAAAAATCCTGCAGAAGGCAGGGCACCATGAGTCTTGCATGCTCAACTGGCTTATGCCCTGAAGGACTATGGGCCGGCTACACGTTAGGGGGTCTGCAGAGTAACAGACAGACATTTCCTAGGCAATACCAGGACAGCGCAGCTTTCGCTGTGTTGCCAAACTGATCTGGGAAACATATACCAGACTTGGAGGTGCAAATGAACTTCTTTATCCCTGTGCTTCCCTGTGTACATCATGTCCCCACTCATTCTGCCAGCCTGACTGTCCAACTTGCAGACTGACATAAAGCAGCACACCTGGTACAGTTACTTGAGAGGTGAAACCAAAACTTTACATGCATGGGGCTTTCTCACACAGCAGGGTGGTCAGCAGGAAGGCCACAAAACCTGTATTTAGTTTCTTTTACAACTTCTGACTGTTGTTGGGGAACACTGACACATATGACAAGCTCCCCTCCCGATTCAATAATGGGAACTCATTTTTTGTTATCATGTTTCCCTCGAAACTGTCTTAAGTGAGTTAGCATAACTCATTATTTTTTCACCCAAAGGGCTGGCCTGCTACTTCTTGTTTTTATCTCAATTAATTTTGCGTCTGCCGGACTAACACAAATTACCACTTCCCTGTCTTGCACTTTTGATTTAAAACTAAAGCTAATTTGGGAGGTGTTTAAAGCTTTATTAATATTTATATGGCCGTTAGTGGCGGCTATGAGGTTAGCAAGCTTCTTTTTAAAACTAGAAATTCTCCTTCCAATACTGTCTCTGGGCTGCAGCTCTCCTACTCTGAACACATCATTTTTAACATTTTTCTTAGGGCACAAAGCAGAATTTCACATAAGGGCACAGAAAAGTTGGTTTTGATTTTCCCACCACTTATCTTGCCCATTCTGCTCAATGAGTCAGACTCACATAATACATTTCTTTCTCTGACTTTCTCCAGAAATTCAGAGACAGCACTTTCTCCCACAAAAGTGTATGGGTGCTGTGTAACAACCAAGCACTATTCTTTACCATCTGTTTCCCCTCCTCCAACCTGAACTTGGACTGGGCAAGTCAAAAAGAAGTGCCGCAAGTTTTCTAACATGAATTATTCCTCAAAGGGAGAAAAGGATACAAAGGGCATGATCCATACCAAATAACATGGGCTTATATCCCCATACTCACCCCCTCTACCACTCCCCCATCCCCACCAAATACAATGCTTTCAGCATAGTAGGGCAACTAAGGAAAACCCAGTAGAAGATGTGACCATCTATTGGGAATAACAAGTCCTGAGGTTGACCAAGTATTACAGAGGGACAAGTGAAAATAACTGGATCGTGTTAAGAAGAATGAGCACTGAGGCAAAGCCAGCATCGCATTCACTGAGAGTATGAATCTATATACCAGTTTTCCTGAATTCATATCCCAAATCTTCCACTCCCTGAATGTGTGATCCCAGGCCTGTGATTTGACTACTCTGTGCCTTCATTTCCTCACTCGGTAAACGGGGATAATATTAGTACTGCCCTCACTGAAGTTTCAAGAGTACTAAAAAGTTAAAGGAAGAAAAGTATTTAGCACAGTGCCAGCATATATTAAGTGCTCAAATAAATACTTGCTGAATGGATAAGTCAAACACGGAACTGAACAGCAAGATATAATGTACACTAAAATGATAGTACCTGTAAGATATCTCTACTGACAACCACGATATTAAACGAAGTTGAGAAGTTCAATGTAAAATACAAGAGTTTAATACTTTTCTCTCCTGCTATTAAAAAAAAAAAAGGGAAAGTGGAGGATGACTAGACTATTTCATCTTTAAGGGAGACATTCTTATCGTGCTTAATAATAATTTATTTGCTACTGATGCATGTGTTAGCCTGGCATCTTTCATGTATTGCTTAGAACTGTGTTATCCAATATGGCAGCCACTAGCTACAGCTGGCTATAGAGTACCTGAAGTGTGGCTGGCAGAAATCAAGTTGAGCTGGTAGCGCAAAATGGGCATTGCATTTCAACCACTTAGAATATAAAACATCTCATTAATGATTTTTAATACTGATTATATGTAGAAATGATAATATTTGGAAATACTGAGTTAACTAAAATGTAATACTTAAAATAATTTCACCTATTCTTTTATTGATTTTAATGTGGCTACTAGAAAATTTACATTTCATCTGTGACTCACTTTTGTGGTCTGCATTATATTTGGGCAGTTCTGGTTTAGATCAAGAAGGAAATTAAGCCACACTACTATTATTATTACTACTTCTAACCATTAGTTATTGAGTGCTATTCTGCTAGATGTTTTTTTTTTTTTCTGCTAGATGTTTTAAAACAGTATTTCTAAGTATCACAATAGCTCTGTATGATAGGCTGTATTTTCTCTCTTTTTATAGATAAGGAGAAGGTTTCAGGGCAAACCTGAATTAAAAAGCCAGTAGTGTTCACAGCAGGAGTGAATCCACGTCTGTCTGACATGGTACTTCCAAAGCCTAGGTACTTTCTCCTGTCAGAGGCCACATGGAACTAGAAGCACACGATGGGGAAGGGGGTCCTCCATGAGCAAGTGCAGGTGGGGGGGACCAAGAAGTCACCTTGCAGCATGTGTGAACACTCTAACCTTATAAAGGCACAGACTCCCTTATAATTTATAGATAATTTGGGTAATGCTTTATTTTCCAGGAATAGAGCCATTTTGGTTCCATTTTACCTGAGCCTAAGTCTCCAGTGCCAACAGATAAAGTAAGAACAGAATTCACAGACAATGTAGTAAACATTTTAAAAGGAAAATTTAAGGTAGAAAAAGTATATGCACAAAGATGTTATCTGCCACGTTATTCATAAAAAATTCAGTAGGGGGCTAATTAAAAAGTGATAATTTTGATACCTAGTTAATAGTAGAAAATGCTTAGCTGTTATATGATAAAAAAAATCAGAATACAGCATTATGCCCACACTACAGTTCTGTAAAAGTGTGTGTGTGTGTGTGTGTGTTTGT
>NC_041221.1:58016193-58050317 GCF_002837175.3 Physeter macrocephalus
GTGTGTGTGTGTGTGTGTTTGTGTGTGTGTGTGTGTGTGTGTGTGTGTGTGTAAAGACTGACACAGAACACTCTGATTGATAATAGGTTTGTATTAGGGCAAGTCTCAAACGGAGGAGAGGCAATTTTGCCCTTCAGGGGCCATGTGGCAACATTGGGAGATATTTTCAGCTGTCAAAGTTCAGGGGATGCTAGAGGGATGCTTCTAAACATCCTACAACATACAAGACAGCCCCCAAACAATGAATTATCCAGCCCCAAATGTCAATATTGCAGAGACTGGGAAACCCTATATTAGGGAATAGGGATTTGAAATTTGATTCTACTCTACTTTCCACATTTTTGTTACATTGTTTTACAGTATAAATTTTTTTCAAATACAAAATAATTATCACTAAAAGAAAGCAACACAGGAACTAAATCATAATCACCAACACAGAAGGTTATTATACATATGGGGGACAGATGCTGGGTTTTGGAGTAGGGTCTGTTAAACAAATTCCTTTTAAATATTTCTTAGATTTACTGCAAACCACGTCCACAAAGGATACCTATAAACTACTTATAGATGAAAATTTGGCCATGTTTGCTCAATCACTACTTGCTGTTGGAATGACTGAGTCAACATCTAACAGGAAACTGGCATTCCTTGCACTGTTGGGATAGCATTTGCTAAATATCAAAATATTTTTCTCACTCCTCTGAGCAAGTAGTGCCTCATGCGTGTTATTGTTACTGAGACTGACAATATATGCTGCTATTTACACTGCATTTTAGGAAGAGATGGGAAGAGAGATTTTTTACAGACAATTTTCTCCAGTGTCTGCATCACTGTGATGAAAAATGGAAGCATAAAACTTCTACTTGTATAAATTCTCTTTAAAGATACTCATTTTGTGAACTAAACTACTTGTGCTAACAGATTATCTGATTAAAGGTTTCACAAAAGTAGGTATATATGTCTTGCCTGCAGGCATGAAAGGGAGCACATCTAGATGCAAGCTGTTTATATGCTCATCTTTTTCTTAGTTCATTTACATCAGAAAGGAGATTTTAAAATAAAAATATCCAAAGTACCCATTTAAATAGGTTTATTGATGCTATAAGGAAGGTCTAATCCCAGTCTATCAAATGTTTGTACTACATCATTTGCCCAGAGAAAACTCAAGGGCTCTTACTTAATATTCAGAACAATGAACAATTCAGTTTTTTTCCTTGAGTGAGAACCATGGTCTTTGTAATCTCCTGTAAATTGCACATTGTCTGCCATACAGTAGAACTCAATAAATAATATGTGAATGAGTGGACATTTATAAAATCACTCCATGAGCTAACCAGGGTTGTGTTGAACCTCCTGACAAGAAGCCTTATATATTTCAGTTCCCTTTCTTAAGTTTTACTCATACATTCATTCACTCACGGAAACTTGTTATCCACCTCTAAGCTCTGACCACACGTGGCACATACCGCCTCTATAATATTTATCACTTGTTGGTATATTTTTGTATACCTACCTCTTCCACTAAAGTGTCAGCATTTCAAGGACAAGGACCAGGTCCTGACACTTTGTTTTCTGACTTAATCTTCAATATAGGCCTTGACGGCAAGGAAATCATGAGCCAGAGCATTTGGCTATAGTCACAGAGTTAAAAAGGGGGAAAGCTAAGATTTGAACTGAGGACACCTCACTCCAAACTGTCTTTTTTCTATTATATCAAACTGCAGAGAAAATGGGAGTGGAGGTAGAGTGTGGGAAGAGAAGTACATGAATTAAAACAAAACAAGAAGTTTTAGATGCTAAGCAAGGGAAGATGCAATTAGTGGGTTCTACTGACACTGAAAACCAGAAAAATACAATTCAAGAAACTGATATGGACAATTAGCGTGCACCTCAGAAATAGTCTCTAGAAAGTCAATTCATCCAATATTTATGGAAAATCAACTATGACCATTTCAGCCATTTGAAGTGAATTTCTTGCGGGGATAAACCGTGTATTTTGTCTGTTTCTGTATCTCCAATTTATAAGCTGTTAGAAGAATGAATGACTATGTGGCACTGGTTCCAGTGGAAGGGGTCCCAGTTCTACAGGGCGACTTCAACAGGTGACATAAATCCTATAATAGGTAGCAAATTTGTCAGACTGGGGCACTAACCTAAACGAAGCAAACAAGAGATTCTGAGGCATATTTATCCTAATTGCAGCGATTTCCTACCTACAACAAAATGGAAAAGTTTATCAGGATCATGCCATGTCATTGTAATGACATCCTGGACAGGCTCTTTGAAGGGCGATATATTAATATTGCTATTGTTCCAAGACAGAACAGCAGAGTCGTTAGGAAAAAGGGTCCCAGAGCCACCCTCTCTGGGTTTATGGCTCAGCTCTGCCATTTCCTAGCTGTATGACTTCGGTACCCTCATCTATAAAGTCAGGCCAGCAATGGTGCTCATGTCATCAGGGCGTTAGCAGACTAAATGTGAGCCATGTAAAGTGGTTAGAACAGTACCCCGTACAATATACCTGCTTAATAAGTGTTTGCTGTAATTACTATTGTTGTTGTCATCACTGTTATTTTCAAAATGCTACATTAACGTACAATTTTTTAAAGAATCATGAGCCTCTTTGAAATAACATGACATTTTAAAAATTACTGAAAGTAAAAAAAAAAAATTAAGTTACCTATATTCGGAAGTATTTTGTAATTTGGGAAACTTTTATTAATTCAAAATTAATGAGGAAATGCCAGACAAATATAGATGCTGGTGATTAATAATGACAGTGATAGTAATAACAATCTCCCTCTAAAATGTAACTGTATGATTATACGTGTGTGTATGTCTGTTAACTATATCTTTAGATATACCAAAAAATAAATGTTTTTAATCGTAAAAAAAAGGTTGGCAGCTTGTCGAAGATATAACTTGAACATCTCCATGTGCAAAGAAGAGCTGCGAATCACAAAAGACTGCTAATAGACAAATGAGCTCAGGCAGGGTAAGTAACAGTTACAGTTCAGTCTAAATCAGATTGGGATTTTTTTTTTCCCCCAAATGCAGACTGTTTTCAAAGCTAGACACAAGCTGCAGCATTCAAGTGGAAACCTGAAATTCCTATAGGCCTCTCTGTTTTGTTTCGGTTTCTTTTTTTTGGTGCCCTAGCATTCAGAACTTCCTGCTGGATCATGTCGGGGAAAGTGGTAGCTGATTAGAAAATAGTAGCGACACACTGGTTACAAAAATAATAAAGAATAGATTCCCCCTCCCAGACTGCCACTGCATCACTCTTTTCTGTGTTGGGACATTTGCACTGACACTGAGCCAGTTTTTGTTTTACTGTAATAGGATGCAGAATGTCTTTTTAAATCATACTGCGGATGGGATAGGTTGGTTACTATCAGTCACAATCACTAACAAAACAGTTCCCCATCATCGGTCCTGCCATCTGTCCTCCGAGTTCTCTCTACACATGGGCTTGGTTGAACAGATTTTGAACTGGCCAAGGTCACTGCGCAAACAGCCTCCACAGATGGGGACAGTGTGAAAACCTAATTGCAGCTGTGGACAAACACAAACAAGGACACACATGGTTGACAAAACCCCTGTCTAGACTTGATGGTGGCTCAGTGTCACCGAGTACAAATAACAAGGACATGGTTTCAAGGTAACTATCTCTCAGGGGTAGTACAATCATTAAGGAACTCTATCATTGTGTGGTGTAAATTTCTCCACACTGACATTTAAATATCAATTTAAAAATGGCAGTAGGTAAGTAATATTTCCTATCGTACATACATACATTTTCTAAAATTTCGAGAAAATAATGCCTTTCTTCAACAAAAAGATATGGCTTGAAATCAGTACAGCTCCATAATCCATGTGAAAGTCACAAACATGGCCCCCATGTAGCACGGAAGACAATGAGTTAGTGAAAGAAATGAAATGTCCTCTTTCCACATATTTATTTCATACTGTATCAAGATTTCCTTTTCCCACTTCCTTTCCAAAACAAATTACTTCATTAGAAACATTACTCATTTGTTGCTCTTCTGACAATATTTAATTGTCAAACCTAAATGTGGCATACCTTCCATTCCACACTCCTCAGAAACTCAGCAAAGCAGAATCACCCATTGAAATTGGTATCCTAGATTTTCCCCTTGAAATACATAGGGCCCCAGAGAATTTGGATTGCCAGTGTCTTTTCTAGACACTCAACATGTCTGGTCACTTAGGTTTAAAGCCAAACTGGGTGTGCATTACTTTTTGAGAAGTTGTTAAATTTAAAATAAGTTATCAAGTCAGTGCTATTTCCAAAGATTGTTGATAAAAAAGAACATTTAACTGTAACCATACTGAACAGACAGTTGATTATAGAAAGACATGTCAGTGCACATATGGCAGCCGGGTAAATTATGCACATCTGGATTACTTTTGGCAAGAAACACAGCTAAGTGTCTAAAGCCAAGTTTAGCAATCTGTCACTAACAATATGTACATTTATTTTAAAATGTCAAGGGCTCAAAGTCATATTTTCTATTTCTTCATAAACTTTCCAGCTCTTTATAAGACAGCAAACAGGTGACAAAACACATTGCCCAAACTGCCAAAGGCTGTATAAATAAGGGGTAATTTTGAACTTCTCACCACATATACAAGAGGACTCAAACTCTGAAGCAAACTCGTGTTTTGTGGGATATACTAAAATCCAGAGCTCAAGTTAGAGTGTTAACGTTTTACTTTAGAAGTGGGTTGAAAAGTGCTTTCGTATAAAAATATGGCTGCCCCCTACTTGAAGTAGTAAACAATGTAACAATCTGGGTAAAGCAAATGGAAAACGTCTGATGGCGTCTACTTATAAAAGGAGAAGACCAATGACTCGCTGATCATCTCAGATTAAATTTTCCTTTTGCCACCTGCCAATTACTGACATTATTTAAACCCTAAAGAAATATTTTCCTACTTCCAGTCCCCTTGATTAAAAGAAAAGCCAAGAGACATGAAGGTGGCTCAAATTAGCAGTAACAAGAAACTTTACAAGTGGATGTGTGAGTATCAGGCAGGTGGGAACTGCAGCAGTACCGGTAAGCACAGCACTCATCCTGACTCTACTGTGCTGCTCGCTAGTTCCCTGAACATTCCAGGCTTCTTAACAGCTTCAGTAGGAATGCCAAGATATATCGTGGAGACTGAGTGGGTCCCCGTCATTCCAGGTGTTGCCTTCCAGTCTCATTTGTGCTGGCAGCAGAGAAAAACCAGAGTGGAACTATTTTATTCATAGGACGATAATAGGAATGTTCACACTCTTGTGTCAGCCTCTCCTCCAGCTCACTAAGTTGGCAGTTTCACTGTTGATTGGTATCTTTACTGTATGCCAGGCCTAGATCATAACGTTCTCAAAGGGTACGGGGAAAAAATCTTATGTCTCTAAATCACGTAGACTGGTATTCAAACACCAGGTCCATGGCTGACAACCCGTGCCTAATCTGTAGAATGAGGAGGGTGGCACGTACACCTCACCGTGTGGTGGTGAGAATTCACTGCCTAACCCTTAATGAATATTCCAAAATGCTAGCTAAGATCATTATTATTCCTCTTCTCCTCCTTAAGGTGACGGACCAGGAATAATACAGTTCATAAACCACAGATTGCCAATAAAATACTGTACATTCAAGAGAAAGCTTAAAAACAACTGAGAAGAGGGGAGAGGAAAAAAGAAGATAAGGGTCCAAATAGGAAAAGACATTTTGTTAAGTTTTAATTTGTACCTGTTTTTCTGTTTTGGTAAAGTTTGATGTGTGAGAGTATTAAAATCTAATGAGTTTAAAAGTCTTTCTCCAAATGGAGGGATAAAAGACAAATTGCTATGTTGTTAAGAAAAGGCACAAGTTTTCAGAGCTGTCAGTTTCCACCATTCACCAATTCAAAGGGATTTTAATTAAATGATATTAGAGGTACAGAGTATAAATCCACTGCCTTCTTAATTTTGATCTTTTCTATCTGACTATACAGCTTTATTTTAAAAGTATACCTGGTACAAAAATGTTCAAATAAAAGTTATGTATCAGCAGATAAAAGGTAAGAAGAATTTTAAATTAAATGAGTCTATTTGTCCATATTCACCATCCAATGTCTCAATGTTAGCAACCTTCACAAAGTATCCTTTTTTTTTTTTGGCCCTTACTCCTTACATCCCCAGGGGTTTTAAGTCTTTGTGGGATACAAAAGGACTAGAAATACAAATTAAGTGGATCTGGTAAATTAAGTGGAATTCTAACTACCAGAAGATTCCACGGTCCAGCAGGTTGAAGGAAAACACTCTCAGAAAAACCCAAAGCAGACCTGACAGAATGATTCTTAGCACTGAATACAGAAGAACAAGAAAAGTTATGGGTTACCATACTACCATACTGCTTTTAAATAAGTTAAAGTCTCCTGGCCCAAAGTTATTAAGAGAATTTATAATTTAGATGGTAAAAATCAATGTTCATGATCTTTGCCAAGTTAGGGAGAATAAATATAGGGGATTCTTCCAACCTTAAGATTCTGTTATTGTCCCTAGCCAAACAAGGAACTTGAGGAGACTGATGTGTTCTCCAAGTAGACATGAAGCTTTTTTGTACGGAATTATATGAGACTTTCTTGATTCTTCTATGCTGGTCATTTAAGATTTTATTCACAAGACAGCCAAAATGAGAAAACAAACAGAAGTTAGAACAAAACAGTGTTTGGGTTACTAATGTATATTTACTTCTAAATAAACTACAATATATTTTATGAGGGGCTTTAAAGCCATAATTATTTAACCTTGTATCTAAATTATAAGCTTAATGTCAGGTAAAAACTTGAGTACCATATAAAATGTGGTAAAATGAAGATTATGGACTAGCTAAGACTAGGACATCTGGAATCAAGCAGACCTGGATTTGTACACTGACAGTGCAGTTTGTCTTTCAATACATTATATTAGTTTTCTGATATCTATCCATAATAAATTACATATCTGAATAAGAGTATATGTATGTGCTGTGTAATATTTACACACACACCACAGGGTTGGTGTGAGGATTAAACCAACACCTCGCACAGTGCCTGGCCAATACTCAATAGCAAATGAAGAAATCAGGGTGGTACAGAAGGTAATGTGATGAAAATTACTAATGCATACCATGATAAATGTTAAAATTAAAGCCTGTGTGATAAACTCTTTGAAACAGAGACAAAGAACACATGTAAACTATCTTTGAGAAGGTGATCCTCACCAGAGAATTAAACCACAATGAAAAAAAGAATCTTGTAAAAATCATCTTCCCAAGACCAAAGCATTACATTTTTAGTTGACATCTTTGTTAAAAGGCGGTAAGTTCTAATAGATCCTAGAGATACATAATTGCAACACTCAAAAGATGAAACTGAATGAACTAATAATATTCCCAGTGTTAATTGGGTAGGAGTGATATTTTGTAAATCCTCCAGATTACACACAAAACATCCATGGAGGCAGACATCACGGTTACTCCTTAACAGGTTCCTCTTCTCACGAAGAAGCCAACCACCGGACTACTTCAGTGCCATCTAATACGTGTCTTAGCAAGACTCTTCCGTTTGGCAGCTGCTGAGGGGGTATTGATCCTTATTAGATTCCAATAAAATATTCTATGCTATAAGAGATGTTTCAAGTAACCCCAAATAAACACAAACTCAACAGGGAGAAATTAAGAGTACTGATAAACTTTTCTTATGCCTGTTAATTTCCTGTCATTTATTTGAGTTCTTCAAACTCTGACCTTCTTTTAGATGGAATGCAAAGAATAAAGTGATGTTTTCCCAAACTGTGCTGTTAAAGTATGTCTGCTACTGAAAGAAAAAAAAGTATGTGGTAGGAATATCTTGAAAACAACACAGAAAACATGGCTTCGAAGAAGCAACTTAAAAAGCACCTTATTGGGCCCAAATAGAAATTCACCCTGTTAGACAGTTCATTAAGCTTTTCAAAAGTCAGTCCCTGAAGAAAGACTGGAATGGTGGCCGTCCACTCCATGGAAGTATTCCCCAGAAAAATGAACTCAGAAACTGAGTAAATGTAACGAACTCACAGCAAAGCACCCACCTTCCAAACAACAAGGCATGAAGTATTAAAAAGGTCTGAAGGAATTTAGTGTCCTATATCAGACATCATGCGGGGAAAACTCACTGTTCCAAGGGAAAAAAACGTCTGAACATTTATGTTAAATGTTCCAGTAATGTCTTGGGTCTGTAAAAAAACAACTGATAAGACAGCAATGCCTGATAACGGGTAGATAACTTCAGACTCTTTTCCAACATTCTGTTTTAAAGTGTAAACCTCAATCAATCCAGGTGGACTGTCTTCTGTTACTTGGCAAAGATGTGAGGTTTTTACCCCAAAGCAAGGTGGGAGAGGGGTGGGTAGAGGGGTCAGTCTTGACCTCAGATTTTTAACTGCATTTCAAAAGACATTTTACAATGCATCTGTGAACATTTTGGCAGATTCTGGAATCTGAGAAACCAGTCCTTTCAAAACATGTAATTAATAAAGCATTATAAGAAAAACACATGATGACAGTGTCCTTCTTGAATTATGCTAATTTGATTACAATGAATCTAAATAAACTCTGAACTAATTATTTCTCTGAAACAATAGAATTTACAGTACTTAAAGGGACTGCCTGAAGGGTAAGCTGGGACGAAGTGAGAGAGTGTCATGGACATATATACACTACCAAATGTGAAATAGAGAGCTAGTGGGAAGCAGCCACATGGTACAGGGAGATCAGCTCGGTGCTCTGTGACCACCTAGGGGGTGGGATAGGGAGAGTGGGAGGGAGATGCAAGAGGGAGGAGATATGGGGAGATATGTATATGTATAGCTGATTCACTTTGTTATACAGCAGAAACTAACACACCATTGTAAAGCAATTATACTCCAATAAAGATGTTAAAATAAATAAATAAATAAATAAAATAGGGTGCAGGGGAGCTGGGTTCGCGCCCCGGTCTGGGGGGATCCCGCGTGCCGCGGAGCGGCTGGGCCCGTGGGTCGTGGCCGCTGGGCCTGCGCGTCCGGAGCCTGTGCTCCGCAACGGGAGAGGCCACAGCGGTGAGAGGCCCGCGTACCGCAAAAAAAAAAAAAAAAAACAAAAACAAAAACAAAAATAAATAAAATAGTCAAATTCAAGGAGACTGATTAGTAGGTGAATAGAAATATATCTTTTAAAATAAAATATTGGCTGTCTATTAAAAACAATTCTCTTGAATTTAATTTTATTTGTCCATTATTTATGATGCCCTCTTAAGGTTAACATATTTTTAAAAAGGCAAGCACAGTGAGTTATTCCTAATGACCAAGTTTTTGAGTTTTTCTCTTGATGCTGAACCCAATTTTCTCCTAAGCATCAAATATATCACAATCAACTCAAAATCCTTAGAAAAGCTTTTGATTAGAATATATATAGTGCTCACTCCACAGGGTGATTTGACTAACAGTAAAGAGTACAGTACTTAAGGAGCCAGACAGTAAAATGGCTGCACTCACTGTACATAATTCACTGGCCAACACCATAAGTAAAGAAACAACATGAACACACACACAGGAAACCTTCAAATCACCAAACGACATACTCTTAAAGCTCCCTGACTCTCCTTCTGAGTGAGTTTTATTTTACACTTCTATTTAGATGTATATAAGAAGGTATACTAGGACTCCATAAATAAAAAGCACAGGCCCACTGCAAATATTCAACCCTCCTATCACTTCCCCACAAGATGAGATAAAACAGACGTTTCCTCCAAAATTACTGACCTCCCTAACAATAATAGTTATAATGACTATTCTCACTGAAGTAAGACTGATGCACATTTCCTAAACAAAACAATTAGAACGAGCATCATTTCCAACTACCAAAAATGCTTTAGCGAATGTAAAGTATTAAATCATAACGAAAAATGATTACATAAAAGCAAACTATCAGAGTGAACCTGACAGCATGAAAATCAGCTTAACCGTTTAAAATTTTTATTATGATTAAGTTTTACTGTAAAGTATCACTTAACTAAAGTGACAAAGGAGGAACACGATTTTTAAATGGATTGCTATCAATACCTTATTTAATGCAAAAGAACTCAGTAGTTCATGGATTTCATTAAAATATCAAATTTAGTACCTCTTAAAATGTAAATGATATTTAAAGTTGAATAGCAAGTAATATTTCAAAAATTTATAATTTTAAATTATACTTTATATAAACATGTAAAATGATCAGGATAAAGTCAGATGCTGGAACATTCAAGTATGGATTAATGCCTATATTCTAGCATTATTTTTAGTTCCTGAAAATAAGTTGGCTTTTTGTCATCTCATCACTTCACTATGATTTCACTGGATAATTATGCATTGAAGTTCATTACTCAAAGCATCCATTGTTGAACAGAACCAAAACCATCCAACCCAATAACCACAGAATAAAGAACTGAAAGAAAATTGAATATAACCATGAATCTTAAAAGGGAACCAAACAACAGGCAAATCGGTCCTAACATTAAGAGCTAATGCAAAATTCCTCTGCCTGAAAATTATTCTTTTCACTTGCAAACCTACATAATATCAACACTTTCTGAAACTCATTTTAAATAACCCCTCTTTTTATTTTTAAACGTAAAAAAATTAAGCAATGTTGATGAGGGAAGAAACAAATGTAAAAAAAAAAAAAACTCCCTTTCTAGATGTTCTTTCTAAATGAATTATTAGGTAGCTAGACAGATAATCTGAAGGAAATTGGGCAAAGGGTATAGGCAGGGATCTAAAATGTGTTAGAACACCAAAAATTCAAAATAAAATTAATTTAAAAATGTATATTTATTTAACCCTTTAAGAAACAACCTTCTATGAGCATCTTCTATGAACAAGGCCCTGTATTAGGTGCCTTGGAATCACAAAGTACTTCTAGGAAGGTGTCATCGTTTTCAATTAAACAGGACACAGGAATTCTACAGTTGAGACGGGTTTAGGTACTCTCTACAACAGGAATATTCCTGAAGACGAAAAACGTTTAAATATTTCACCAAGTGAGGTGGAGAGCTGAGGGGAGAAGTGAAGGCCATGACTGCCAAGCAGAGAATTCACTCAGTGCTGCTGGATGCAAAGGGCTCTGGACACAAGTTACTTAGTCAAGCTTTTCATTTTTATGTGTGATTCTTCAAATCTACCTTTGGAAGTGGACAATTTCAGCCTATCAATGATTTTTTAAGTAGGCATTTAGATATGGCTATAAAATCATTTTTGCTTGAATCATGTCCTCACCAACCCCAAGAAAAAAAGAGGCCTGAAGGTTTGTATTTTTTTCCCTTAACGTCACTTGAAATAATCATGGAAGCATGTTAAAACCAAGTATTTAATTTCAAATAAATATTTATGTTCAAAATAGTTCAAAATTCATAAGATATAAATATAAAACGAGGAGTAAAAAAGAAAAATCCTGAGTTTATTCATTAGAGCAAATTCAGCTGAGTGCTGTAGAAGCACCACGTCCTTTAAGCGTCACAAAGGAGCAGTGAAGATGGAACAAATGTTACTTTTTGGAAGAGGATGGCAACCTGAAAGCTTTTCCACTTTCAAGTTTGTAAGTTGCTTTAGTCTGTTTGGGCTGCCATGACACAATGTCACAGTGACTGGGTGGCTTAAACAACAGAAATTTATTTCTCACAATTCTGGGGGCTGGAAAGTCCAAAAATCAAGGTGTCACCATGGTCGGTTTCTGGTGAAGGCTTTCTTCCTGGCTTGTAAATGGCTGCCTTCTTGCTGTAGGGAGAGGGGAGATCTCTCTTCCTCTTCTTAAAAGGCCCCCTATTCCACTGGATTAGGGGGCCTCCCTTATGACCTCCTTTAACATTAATTACCTCCTAAAATACAGTCACATTAGGGGTTAGGGCTTCAACGCATGGATTTTGAGGGGACATAATTCAGTCCATAGCTTAAGTCAAAAAATATACATCCTGGGCTTCCCTGGTGGCGCGGTGGTTGCGTGTCCGCCTGCCGATGCAGGGGAGTCGGGTTCGCGCCCCGGTCTGGGAGGATCCCGCGTGCCGCGGAGCGGCTGGGCCCGTGAGCCATGGCCGCTGAGCCTGCGCGTCCGGAGCCTGTGCTCCGCAACGGGAGAGGCCACAGCAGAGGGAGGCCCGCATACCACAAAAAAAAAAAAAAAAAAATACATCCTATGTCATTCATGAAAGTGTATATTATATAAAGTTTATGTATGTTTAGTTATTCGTTTTTTTGTGATTGCTACCTAACCTTAGTTTGAAATTTTTAAACTAAATTTTAAAAGCAGTTAAAAGTATTTAGCTTATTTGTCTGAAAGAATTGTTTCTATGTGTGTTCCACTAATGAGTCAGGGAGCAACTAGTAGGATGGGATTGTATCACAAACATATTCAACTTGAGAAAGAAAGAACTGAAGCAGTCCCTGACAACGATTCCCGTGATGCATTTCTGTTCTGCAGAAGGAAGACATGAGTTCCCTCAACCGGTCCCAGTTCTCCAGGGCTTCTCATGGTGCGAGCATCTCCACACCAGTGTGCGCTTCTAATCTTTAAAGTTGAGTATTTCTTATTCACCCTGACTCCTGAATGCCAACTACTGCATCTTCTGCATAATGGAAGAAACAGGAAAATGCTCCACTACTGGATACAAAACAATTGTATGGAAATCCTAAAATATTTTCAAAGGGAATATTCAGGCTCCATGATTTTTTCCTTACAGGCTGACTTTAGAATTTAACTACCACAAGGTGATGAGCAATAATGCTAAGTTTTATCTGTTCAGAAGTCACAAATACATACACATGTATGTACAGACGAACACGCATATTGGGAAGGAAAAATATCCTCACAAAAATTTTTGTATCATTATAAAAAAAAAAGCATCTCTTTTCACTGCAGTGGCTCTTCCAATTTGAATATATTGTCTCTCCTTGATACACTAAAGAAACATCATCTACTCAACTACTGTCAGCTGAGACAGGAAGAAGGCAGCCCTCATACCAACCCCTATGTTTTTCTCCCATTGGTCTCTGACAGCACATGGCTCTTGCACCTTTAACACGCAGAGAGGGGAGATGAGGCTTCAGTTGCTGCCTAATTCTTCCTTCTGAAGCTCAATATTTAGAGAGGAAAAAAATACCATGTGCAAATATCATCTTTCTATAATTGGCAAATATCAAACCTTTTCATTAAGTAGTATCTTAAGGAAATAGGAGTTGCTGAAGAATTGGACATGTTAAAAGACCTAGATTCAAAGTAATTCTGCCATTTTATTTCTAGCTTTGGATGAGCAGCTACTTTTCTAAAAATATGGGAAAATCTTAAGAGATGGATGAAGGACTATATACCTCCATATTTGAGAGTGAAAATACCTGAGGGAAATATAAAGGAGATTATGTAAGCAAATGGGCTATGCCTAGAATTTAGAATTTCACGCAGTGCATTTCTTTTTTTTAAAAATAAATATATTTATTTATTTTTGGCTGCATTGGGTCTTTGTTGCTGCGCTCGGACTTCCTCTAGTTGCGGCGAGCAGGGGCTACTCTTTGCTGCGGTGCGCGGGCTTCTCATTGTGGTGGCTTCTCTTGTTGGGGAGCACAGGCTCTAGGTGCGCGGGCTTCAGTAGCTGTGGCTCGTGGGCTTCAGTAGTTGTGGCACGCGGGCTCTAGAGCGCAGGCTCGGTAGTTGTGGTGCACGGGCTTAGTTGCTCCGCGGCATGTGGGATCTTCCCGGACCAGGGCTCGAACCTGTGTCCCCTGCATTGGCAGGCAGATTCTTAACCACTGCGCCACCAGGGAAGGCCAGTGCATTTCTTTTTCCCAGTAGTTATATCTGACAATGGGACTTAATTTATCGAGGACAAAATAACCATGCTGTCTTTCTACTGTCAAGGGAACAAATCAAAGAACTGTAGTTCATGAGCAATGCCTTCCAATTTAAAAAGAGGAATAAAGGACAGAGAAAGGCTCACATATTCTGCTGGGTGTTTGTGTTTGTGTAGCAAATCCATAGGGCCACTGTGGCCACTTAAATAATTGAGACTCATGGAACCAGAGAGAAGTCCTAATGCAACTGGAATAGAGTCAAGGGTACACTTTAATTTTTTAATGCTTTTCTTGAATATTCCATGCTATGGGGATTGAGTACTCATTTGACTAACTTATTGCAGGGTGGTTGTATAAGAACTAAACGTGCTTTGGATGGACACTGATGATGAAATGAATTTGGATATATTTAAATGTGACACATATTGCTGCTTCAGGTCAAAAGTTTTTAATGAGAAAATATCTCCAACTATAGCCAAGGTCAAGGGGAAACTATCATTTCTTCTTATTTAGAAGCTTCGAGAAATGCATTCATTCTATTAATAGGTATATGGTAAACATTGGATCTCTGAGTTGCCAAACTTTCAAAAACTTCCTGAAGTAAATCATTGATTAGAATTGTAATAATGACTACAATCATACAGAACTATGAGTTCTGCAAAATAGTTAACGATCTTTGAGAACTATCTAATAGGGGAGTTTTGTTTTGTTTTCCTGTTTCAAAGGGCAACAATACTTCAGACAAGGTTTATCACTCTGGTCAGTCATTCATTATTCAACAAAGGTTTATTAAACACGTGCTACATTTAATGGAGTAGGGGGAGGGTTGGTGGGAATGAATCATACAGACAACAAGAGGACTGAGTGATGGATGTGGGGTAGTAATCCCCACACCGCTACTGTTTATCCTGGAGCCAGGGTGCTATGGGAACCGAGGGGCTGAGTCCCCCAGTCTTTAGGAGGAGTCACATCTCCTCCTGGGAATCAGCAAATCTTCCAGGAGGACCACTGGAAATGGGCCAGGCCAGGAGCGAAGGGCACTGCAGACACTTGGAATGCTCTTGTACCATTAGCCTTAGTGAGTGAACCTGGCACTCTCAGCCTGTGAGACCAAACCCACAAGGGGTGTCTGAGGCCTTTCAGGAGACCTTTCATAATGCTTCAGAATGGGAGCTGATTCTCAGTGCACAGATGACTGCTGATACAGTGGCTGGGTGGGGTAAGACTATTCTTGGGCTCATCTAATCTCAGAGATCTGGACACACTCCCAGAGAGGTGGAGGACTGGGATAGTTTTGGGGCCACTAAAAGTGGTGTTGACTTTCTTTGGAAAAGATCCAGAGGCTGTAACTTAAAGTGGTCTATTTAAATTTTTTCTTTTTTTTTTTTTAACGAGAAAAGCACAGGAGAAAGAACAGGCACTGTGTCCACCCTTCCATCTCACTGCCACCTTCACTCCCATTGTTCTTGTAGGAATCCTGCATGCACAAAGGTGGGGGGAGCCCTGACACTGCCATTTCCCCTCCGGAGCTAGATCTGTCCGTGGCATTACTGCACTGTAAGCTGATGGGGGAGAGCTGAGTGCTCTCTGGAGGACAAAGTGGTAATGCTCAGAAATTCTGCAAACACATGAAGACAACACTGCCTACCTGCCAAGGGTGTGGCACCATGTTCTGGCTAAGAGGACTGCAACTGATTTCACTCATCCAAGCAAATTTTTAGGGAGTTGTAAAGGGAGTTGAAAAACATCTTGGAAGCTGCTAAAGGGACAAACATGATTTGAAAATGATTGGGAGAGGTCATATTTATGAATCCTTAGTGAGGCTGTTTTATGGTTCAGATATTATTGCTTTGGCTAATGTCTGAGTGTATGTATACACAAATTTTAATAAAAGCAACCATGAAATTTGAGAAACCACTTCATTGAAATTATAGAACAAATATATCTTGGATACTACACTCTGGGCAACGCTTAATTCATTCACTTTGGGTGAACTGAATGTGACACTTCTACCTTGTCTATTCACTATAGAATATGGGAACAGCAAAAAAGAATGGATTGCTTTAACCCTTGATCTTCAGAGTGCTTAGTAAATTATCAGGGATCAAAATACATCACAGAATAATCTTTGGTTTTACTTAATAGTATTTAACCAGTCTCATAATTCTATTTATCAAATCTATTATTCCATTATTTTACTTTTATTGATCTCATTTCCTTTCCCTTTGCTACAGTTTGGAGCAATGTTATTTAAAGTATAATCTGAGGATGAGACCAGTCCACAGATGTAATAAGTACAGAAAGCGAGAATAAGAACTGAGAAAATTTTGAAGGCATTTGACGGGTCTGTGACTTACAAATATGTGGTCAGTGGTCTCATCTCACTGAACATATAGACCAAATGTATCGGTCAGCATTGGATTGGGGATGGGGTGGTGGGAATCAGTTCTTTACCACAAATAATTTGATTAGTATGGGTTTAAAATATCTGGCAACTGCATATAAAATATTTTAAAATTCCCTTCAGCTATTCACATGTAAATTGCTGCAGAATTTATTAGACTAACAGTTTCTAACTTGTACTCTTAGATACAGAAAAAAGATGTCCTTGGCCTTTGGAACATTTCCAATTGCCTTTATTCTCCTTGAAAGATTTTCACTAAGAGAATGGTCAGTGCCAGTGGCGGTAAGCATGACTTTGAATTAAAGACAAGAGGCTGATAGGCCTCAGGGCAGGCAGGCTTATAAATAACAGTACTCACCCCTGAGTGGCCTGTGGCTCTGGGTACCACACATAGCCTTATCATCTGGACACTTCAGACTAATCTGGGTCAGGTCTAATGAATACTTAGACACATTATCTCTTTGGAATTTATAGGCTTTAAACAAAAATCTCCTCTATGGCTCTTTAGTTCTAAAATTCTGTAAATGCAAACGGCCTCACCCTACTCGTAAAAGCTTTAGGGAGGTGTTTCATAACCTAAGAGAAGCCTTCAAGACACACAGGCAATGAATGGGCTGGTAAACAAGTATAATTCATGCATATGTATCTTGCAGTGGCTTAAATGAACGTTCCTCAAATGTAAATTTCATCAGGCTTTCAGTTGAAGAGATTTCTTGAACTGATGACTGTTGACCTGACTGCAGTGCATTTTATGACCTCCCCAGACAGGATGGGGAAGCGATTAATATTACTGCTCCCCACCCTCTACTTACCACTAGTTAATCCTAACTCTTCATGAAACATGCATGTCAATTGGCCATAAAAATATACACCAGTCCACTAAACTAGGAAAAGAAATCATAATGGATTAAGCAAAAATAAGGCCTAATGATATGTACTATGAATTGGGCCTTCATTTTTCTGGGCTTTGATTTTGCTTCTCACAAAGATGAGAATCAGATTCCTATAGGCAGATGACAATGATTTGAAAACAGCAAGACAAAACATGAAGATATAAGGGAAGGATGAGGAATTTATATATGAAAAGTCAACACTTATTTTAGAGCCACATAATTTTTATAGTTTTATTGATCTTTTTCAAATTTTGTTCAAGTCAGGATGAATAGATGATTTTCATTTTAAAACTGGGTAGGTAGAAGAAAGCTGTTGATGGTACCTTAGATGGTACTACTGACAACTTGAGGCTACGACTCACAGTTTCCAAACAAAACCATGATATTTTGCTACTTTAGCAGTCTGTAGTCCCAAATCTCCTTAAGAGCAAAAAACCAAAAGCATGTTATGCTTGGATTCTTTGAATTCTCTACTTTCAGGAAGTAGCACCTCTGGTTTGGACAGCTACAAGGAATGGCAGAGATACTAGGCCACAACTGCATTTACCACAAACATTCCAGTCTGCTAAAATTTAAACATGTGACTCGTTTCTGTTGGCATTTACCGTGTTTACAAAGCCAACAATGGAGGAAGCCCGAAACGCTGTTACTACACCTACATCTGTCAGGAACAACACTAAATGGCTCCAAATATTAGTAAGTATAATCATGATACTGTCTTCTGAATATTAGCTGACTGATTTTACAGCTACAGAAATATGCATCTCAGGCACCATCCACTAAACAGTTCATGGTAATAAGGCAGAGATACACTGCAACTAATGTGGCTGTTTCCAGAAAGCATGTGGAAAGGTGATAAAGAATGAGAATATATAATAGAGCAGAACACAGAAAGACCAAGAGAAGAAAACAACTCATTCTAAAGCTGAGGAATTATCAGTTCTCCTGAAGGATATGAGTAAATCAAGGTGAAAAGAATGGGAAGGAAGCAGCACTGACTGAAGAGGTCTTATGGATTGTCAAAACTGGGGTAGGTACATGTGATGAAAATGGCTGAAAATGTAAAGAACTGTAAAAGAAAAACCTGTAGGACTATGTTAAGTAAAAAACAAAGATATGTGTACAAGTAAAACTTTGAAACAAAGATAACCTATTTTGGCCTTTGAAAGGTAAGCCTCTTCCAGTCTTGGCCCAATTACCCAGAATGAAAATGATTTTCTCAGCCTGATCAGAGGTAGAGTAACCCTCTTGAAATCACTGAGGCAAAAATCATTCCCAATCAGAGAAAAATGAGACTCTTAACTACTTGATGTTCAATGACAACAGTGTACAATCTCACTGAATTTTAAGCCTCCTAGTAGACAGTTCAAAGCTTCCTGAGGGCAAGTATGCTTAGTTATTTACACAGGAGCCAAGTGGAGTCCTTTTCATATTGTAGGTGCCTTATGACGGTTTGTTTAATCAAATTATTCTTAATTAGTCCTCTTTTCCAATTAGCCCTGAAAATCTAATAGTATATTAAGGAAAAAAAAAAGTCCAAATATTTACGAAGCTTATATTATAGCAGCAAATTCAGGATCGTACTAATGACCTAAAAACTAGGCAGCAGCAAAATATTTGCTGGGAACAGGGTAGATCCTAAGGGTGATTTTGTCAGGTAAAATGCAATCTTTCTAAGCAGTAGTGACCCCACATGAATGATTACTTGAAACCAGTGTTAAAATCTCAAAAAGCAGGTATGTAATTTGGTAAAGCAAAGCAATGCTATTCAGTGTCATAAAAGATCAATAGCCATTCTTCTAGCTTCAGCCCCAGGACCCCTCCAGGAAGCTGGCTCAGCCCTACTATAGCCCATAAAGGTTTTTGCCAACTGAACTCAAAGCCCCATTAATGTGGCAAATAATTACAATATACCCTTCTGGCATCTATTAACTTTTCTTTAATCATGTTTTGTCTCTTCAATTAGATTGTAAGTTAATTAAGAGTAGAGAACTTCTGACATTTCTTCTGTGGCCATCACACCTAACTATGCAAGGGTGATTAAATATTAGTTAAAAATTTTAGGTAATTTACCACATTAATAAGTTACTATTAATAGGGAAAAAAATCACATAATCCTCCCAATAATTATAAAAAAAGCATTTGATAAATTTCCACATCCATTCATCATAAGGACATAATAGAAAAGGACATCTTTTACAAGAATGCCCTTCATCTTTTACTGGATTCAAGTCATTTTTCTAAATAAATACATAAATAAATAAATAGCCTGCAGCAAACATCATAGTTAAGGAAGAAGTGTTTCAAAGCCATCCCTTTATAAGCCAGAAAGATATGTTTCTCAATCTACATAAAGTTCAAAATAGGCACACCACTATGTAATACATTATTTTCAGATGCATACATACACGGCAGAAGTCTAAAAAGCAAGGAAATAGGCAACTCAAAATTCAAGACAGTGATTATTTCTGGATGGGGAGCTAGGGGGACACACGCAAATGAGGGGCACAAAGATGAATATGGCGCTGGTGGTGGTCTATTCTTTAATGTGGATAGTGGGGATACTGGCTTTAAACCACATATATATGTCCTTTACATTTTTACATTTTTAATAAAGTATTTCAAAATAATGGAAGGAAGGAAAAGGGAAGAAAGAATGGAAGGAAGGACAAAAGGAAGGACCGCGGGGGGGAAGGAAGGTAATGACAAAATCCTTGAAATGCTGAGATAAAAATAAGTCTGCCATGGTAACCTCCTTTGCATGAGGGTATAAGGCTGCAAGACATATTTGCAACACAACTGCAAGGGGCTATAACAAGATGGCACATTTAGATTCCTTTTACTAAAATTGATGAGTCATTTGTGATAATGCAGATGGTTTATGGCTGAAAGTCGGGACTGAAAACATTGTTTTTTTAATTTGAAAAACAATATTCAATAGATTAAATTTCCTCTAAAATTTTTAAGTACTAGGTTGGAAATTAAAGGAATCCACTTTCACATTTCTTCAATTATTTGCAGTAAAACAAGGAAATGTATCAGACCACAGAGGAAATTTTTTCTTCCACATTTTGGAAATCTGGAAGGTACTACTTTTCTGTATGACCATTTACCATAAGTAGATATAAATCCAAATTGTTCTAGTGAGAGGTGAAAAAGCCAGTTAAAGTGTCAACACTCCCAACACCAGCCAAACAACATTTTGGCAAAGGCTAATACATGTTTTCATAACTTAAGTTTTTTAAGATCACTATTCAAATTCCATACTTCTACATCTCTGTTTTTAGAGATGAAGACTGCTCCTCAAACATCAGGTTAGTAGAGAAATTTTAAGCTTGGAAATCTCCTAGAATGCTACAGAGCTCTACTCACATCTACACGTGCGGTGAGGGAAGGTGGAACAAGGGGAGGATGAGGAAAGCTGAGATCCAGAGACTGTCTGCAGAGCATCTGTTCTAGCAACCCAGTTGTGGGCCTTCTCCTGGACCAGTAAAACTCCATCTGGTGCGGGAAGATAACTGTTCCCCAGGTGGTCTGTCAACTGACAGTTGGGCGTGTGCCACTGAGAAGGGCAGACACAATTTGGCACAGGCTTTTGGAGCACTGCTTTAACTTGATGGCTAAGCAAGACTTGAGATAAAGAGATGAGGAAACAGAAAAAAAAAAATGTGATGGGCACTGCTGGACCCAGGCATCAGCTAGGGAATCTGGGTCACGCCTAGAACAGGCGTCTGATGGGGTCTGCCATGAAGGGCGGGGAGCTGCAGGGAACGGTGCCAGCCTCTGCCTTTCTGGGCTTGCCAGCCCTTGGCAGGGATTCTGGAAAACGAGACATCCCAAGTCAGACACATTTCCGTACATTCCTCTCCCTCCCCTGCCTCCAGCTACTTACATGTGGCTAATGGACAGACTACTGAAATTAAAAAAAAAAAAACAACAACACTAGACTATGGCATCAATGCATGTTTATCCCAGAACTTTTAGGGCTAAAACTGACATACGAGAGTCGTCTCTTTGTGAAGCTTCATACTATATATTCATTCCAAGTGATGCCCAAAACCTATCTGGAATTCTTTTGACATTTGGCTTTAGAATCCTTGGCATATTCTTGTCAATACCTCCAGCAATGAAGATGTTTGGATCTAAAGAGTAAATTTTGCCTGCGACTATGTAGGCAGGTGCTCAGTACATACATACTGAATAAAAGAACAAATGGATGGATGAAACACACACTCATAGTACTTAGACAAACTCATAATTAAATAGGTGACCAAGCAGGAATATTTTCTTAAAAAAACAAAACACGTATAAGGGCTTTCTTGTATGGCTCATATGCCAGAAGTCAGAAGACCAATTCAACAGTGGAGGCACTGTTGAAATAATAGAGCCTCTCATGGTAATCCCTGATGTAGAGAGTATCAACCTCTTTGTCTCTGCATTATTTCTTAAAGGGAAGGTCGCTAAGGCACCAGACCACAGCAGAGTTTCTGCTCCTTTACTGGGCTGGCTTCCAGAGATGTCTTTGACCAGGTCTCAGACATAACCCTAATCCAGACGATCTAAAGATCTTTATTCTGTTAAATCTAATAATAACATGAATATTCAAATCTATTTTAAATAGGAAAATAAAACCCAAATTATACCATTTCAACTGTTATCACTTTTTCCGGCAACACAATACGTCATAAGTATTAAAAGTCTCTGTGCTTAGAAGGGAACAGCGGTCACACACACTGGGGTATTTTTTTGAAAGTCTTATTGCTTCATAATTATACCCCATACACATACATATTTATATAAACGTAGGGATATAAAGGAAGTATTCATAAAGGATGAGTGATGGACAAACACAAAGCCATGCTTTGATGTTAAAGATGCAGCCCTTTAGTGCTGAAAAGGACATGTAATTGAATTCTTGGTAATCACTGAGAATAGTGTCTATTGTTGAACGTGGAGCGCTCACAGAAGTCTGATCTAGGGAGTTTGCTCCGTTCTAAGGTGAATTCTCCATAGCTCAACTCAAACATGAAAGACATCCTGGCATCAAGCCAAATGCCTGGGCCAGGGTGTTCTTTAGATTAAGACCAAACCAGCACCCTAAACCTGGCCTAACATGAACTGAAAACACTTGGGCAGCATTTGCCCCAGGGGAAGCCTGCCGTGGGGCCTCCTGACTCTTTTTCCACACACTTTGGCACACGTTCAGCAACTCTGTATTTGACGGCTATCTTTCCCTAGTAAAGAGCTGGGATTTACTGTAGGGGATGTTCTGATTCTCATAAACCAAAGACCAAAAGTGTGTGTGTGACGGTCTCTAGTAAAACATGCTTCCTACACATCCTCTACCCTTTAAAAGACTCATTTTAGGGATTTCCCTGGCGGTCCAGTGGTTAGAACTCTGCGCTTCCATTGCTGGGGGCCCAGGTTTGATCCCTGGTCGGGGAACTAAGATCCCACAAGCCATGTGGCACGGCCAAAAAAATAAATTAAATTAAATTAGATTAAAGACTGATTTGGGTTATCCAACCTCTTCTGAAATAGGAAAGTGATTTCTGGAAATGTGCAAAAATGACTTAGTCTTTTAAGTATCAATATTACACAGCTAAGTGACTTCTCTACTGGAGGGAAGTTGGAAATATACCCTGATGAACATAAAGAGTCTGCTATAAAGACAGATTATTTTAAACATCCACTTACCATGGACACATATACACATACATTTAAAAAAATCTGCATCCTTAAGTGCAGATGTGTTTCCAGTGTGGTCTTAGAGGGAAGGTTTCTATACAGGGTTTAGTCTGTGAAACAATTAGTGAAACAGATGAAAGGCATTTCAGATGATTACCCCAGCGACACAATGCTTCTTCAAGACTTGGTGCATATATGCCATACAGGGCGAGCAGATACTTTTTTTGACATTTACCACCTGCCTTAGCAAATGTCATACCAGTTAATCTTGATGTTCACCAAATTTCTGAGTTCCACCATGACTGGTCTTATAAAGTTTCTATTCAAAGCTCCTGAATAATTGCCACGTTTCTCCACTACATTAAACATACTTCCATTTCTTCAAGGGTAGAGAAGAAAAAAAACAATTCTACTAAATCAATTTTGTCAGAAATATCTGAATTATATTTTAACATGACAATATTAAACATTTTTGATTCAGGAATAAAATACTGAAATTCCCAGCAAATAAAATAACAGTCACAAACCAAAAAAAAAAAAAAGTACCGGGACATGTAATTCAGATGAGTATTTTAAATAACAATTCCTATTTTCTCTTAAATATCCTAATAAAAATTGTCAAGCATTTTTAGGAATGCTGCATTATAATCATTTTTTACCATCATCTAAATCTTTCATTTTATCCATCTCTATAAGTGATTTACTGTCACTACACTATAAAGAAAACAGTTTTGAAAACTGCCCACTTGGAACACTACACAATGTCAGGGCTTTGGTCTGTATATTGATCACTATACAGTTTAGCCCATTACAGGCACTGAATAAATTTGTTTATCTGACAATATTTATAGCACCTACTATGTTTGAATGAGGTGTTCTAGGCACCCACAGATACATCAGTAATCAAAACAGAGATTCCTTCTCCCAAGGAATATCTGCTGACTCAATAAAAGGTAGCTTAGCAAGTTTCTTAACGTGAACATCAATGATTTCTGTAACAGAGATAGGGTGCAATGATATTATTCAAAGAAGACAACAGTGGTATAAAATTAAAACTCAGAATTCTTTTGAGAGCTAAGAAATATTTTCTAATGTGTTGTATCCTTCAGTGGGCCCACAGCATTTTATAGAATAGAGAGAATTTAGGAATCTATTGCCACTTTGAGATCAGATGAGTTGATCTAAAATCCCAGCCTGTCTCCTCCATCACACGTCACCTTCGCGGTAGAAGTATTTAATAGGAGGTACCAAAAAAGGGAACTATTACCTAATGCAAACCTTTTAAACTCTTTTAGATGGTTATTTCTCATCTAAGCATATGAAGGGTTTCATTTAGAAAATGTATTGATCTCTCTAGAACAGTTAACGATTCCCAGAATATGACATGTTTTTATGTTTCCACTCCTTTTCTTAACTTGTTCCGTGTGCTCCCAAAGACCCTTTTTGATCCTCCCTTCTCCTTCTTGTCTCTCATTTATAAAACTGAGGAATATAAACACATGAATGAATGGAGCCTGAAAGCTGCTAGAGGTGGGTTACAGCCAGGAAAGCTTAGGGAGGAGGATGGGTGTTTGCAGAAATTGCTTTCAGTGTCATTCGTTCTCTAATGCAGTCTTGTGTTATTTCTAAAAACAAAGATGGACTGGACAGTAAGTTAAGCCCAAATCAGCAGGCTTTCTCCCCCAAGTACTAGAATACAATAGTCACTCTGTTTCACAAATATATAAAAACATACTTGGCTTAGTTTCTTCAATATATTACTCTCATTTCAACTGAGCTCATTTGTAAAAAGGGCCCATCTGCAAATTGGCAGCTGGGGCCTATCCAAGTAGCAAGAAACATTCAAGAGAAAAAGTTGATTCAAGACTTCAAAGTGAAAAAAAGAAAATTAAGTTATATCTTAAAAATCAAATAAAATGTTTCTGTTTTTCATAAATTCAATGACAAGAGATTGTTGTGGTGAAGTGAAAAGAGCAGATGAGTTGAAGTCCAAAGACTTGGGCTCAGGTCACAAGCTGGATCTTGGGTAATTTATCATTTCATTTCTGGAACCCTCATTTATAAAATGGATAAGGAAGTAATATAACACCAGGCTTCCCCAGGACAGTTGAGAGAATTACCTGAGATAATGTATGTGAAACATACCTTGTACTACACACACGTTATTTCAAATGATTTCAGTCTCTCCTCTGTGATCCCATAATACTCCTTACATATTTCCATTGGCTCTAACCATGATATTGTAATGATGTGTTATATGTAGGTGACTTGAGGGAGGGGACCATATTTTATTCATTTTTGTATCTCCTTGGACAGTATTTGGCCACACAGCAAGTGTGCAAAAAATACTGGTTGAGAGAATGAATACATTGTTGTTTTGTTAAATGACTAATGACATTCAAAAAAACTAAAATATGCTTCAAATTCTGAACCAAGATAGCTTTCACTTTTGGAAAATTTCCTTTTGCCAATTGTAGTTTCTACACATAGGTCTTCATATGCTGGTCACACTGTTAGGTTTAATTTGGTCTATCTAACGTACCTTTTAACTGTATTTTGGGGGGTAATATAACAATTCCAAAGTCCTTTTGAATATGAAGGGAAATATTAAAAATTCAAAAAGATCACTTTTGGTTTCCTATAATAACATTTAAGCTGGCAACATGTTTCAGGAACTTGGATATTTTTTGATAAGTCATCTATTTTCTTTCATAAACAACAGTAAGCTGTAAAATATACCAGTTTAAGCTTGAGGTGGAGGAAAGAGAAACGCTGAAACCTAATTTAGCTTTCTCAATTAACAATGACTGTACTCTACGGGGAGGACACACAAGCACGTGGACACTTACACACACAGATGCACATCCGAGTAGACATACAGGGACAAATCTCAGAGCTTCTTCCTGCTGTTAGGATGGGAATTCACCAAGGCACTCTTGCAGCATCTCCAAATGAAATGCATGGGCACATCATTAAGGGTCAAACATAGGGCATAAAAAGTGCAATGACTTGCTCTTCACTTGGCTTCTCTTTTACATCCAAGCTCATTGCACAAAGGTCCAACCATGACAGGGTGCTGAAAACTGGCAGCATTAAAAAAGAACCCAGAGTCACAGAATTATTTCATAAATATATGTAAGACTGAAGGAATGTGTGATGCTCCCCTGTTTGGTGCAACTCAAAGGTGGGTTTAAAACCAACTTTGGAATGAATAGCTCTCAGAGATCTGAAAGCTTTCTAATACTGGGATTTTCAACTTTGTGATTTAACGACAACCCTGCTGTTGGCCTTTCCTGACCTGTTGTGAAGTAAATCAGGCAAACTAATGTGGGCTAACAAGTCTTTTTCACACTATTCGATCACCCTGCCTCTCTTTTTCTCCGCAGACATGGCCTTTCTCCCACTCTGTCTGGCCATCCTCCTCAAAGCACACAAAATGGCCACTGTAACCCTGCATTACTGTCATTAGATCACAGGTTAGTCAAGTGGAACTGGCTGGCCTTCCCAAAGGAGAGCTCTACTTCAAAAATCTGTCCATGTCAAATGAAGAAAAAAAACCCTGAGCATGGGGTCACCCAGATCAATGATCAAAAGAAACGGAGAATGAAGGCGGGGGGGGAAAGCACACCCTCCTTTTTGTTAAACACACACACAGGTCTGATTTATTACAAGGAATACAGAGATACGATGAGGTTTTCTCCTCATACGCCGTTTTCATTTTTTGTATTAAGTAACTTGTTTCCATCAGGTCCTTCTGGTTGGTAAATTTGGGGCTTTGGGAAAGTCCACAAGGAATCCTTAAAATTTCCCCCAAAAGAAAACACACTCCAGGAAATCCCGTTTTTAGGAGGGCTCTTAAACAGGTCCAAAAACATTGAAAAGCCATAAAAGTAATGCAAAGTAATCCACCTTTAAGGATTAAAAAGATTCTATTTAAATCTGAAAGTAAGAATTGGTGCGATGAACACTCTAAAATAATCCGAGTAACCTCTTGGGCCTTCAAAGAGAGGAAACAACAAGCCTGTCAATCACATCCTGAGAACACACCAGTGACACACTATAAAAAGCAGATTTCTGGGCTTCTTTGGTGCCTGGCAGAAACCTAGAGATCTGCAGGTAGGTCCACAGCTAGTGCAAGCAACTCCCTTATTTTTATGCTTTGGCAAAGTATAACATTCTACATTTGCTTTTGTATTTTTTTGTTTTAAAGACAAAGCTACTAACTTAACAGTACTGCCAAACTGACATATTAAAAAATTAAGGCAGAATGATCTATCTGGAACATCATCAAGAACAAGCTTTAGTATCAAATTGTGCAAGGGAAAATCACCGAGAGATTTGATCTTTCTGGTTTCATCACAACAAAAGAGGAAAGGATGTTTTATTAGCTTAACAATTTTAAAAAAAGCAGTTTCTGACAAGAGCTCTGTATATATGAAAGAAAGTAAAATAAATTAATTGCTTATAACTAATCTAACAAAAATTGTAAGGGTTGTATAAGGTCCTCATTGCTTCTTTGTTTTCCTTTCAGGTTTTTTTTTTTTTTTTTTGGTTATTTGTAATTTATTCTTTGAGCACCCCCCTCAAAAAGCATATAAATATTTGTGCCTAGATGGACTGTTTTCTGTCTCATTTTTGTGTATCTGACGAGCAATGACGGGCCACTGTACCAGACACAATTAGAAGTGCCATTTAATCCTCATAACATCGCCGTCCGGAGGAGGGGAAGGAGCAACAATTAATACTGACTGAGCACCCTCTATGGGCTCAGTCTTCATTTAATCCTCACTGCTCACTATGAGGTAAATTCTAGGATTATCCCCATTTTACAGATAAGGAAACAGACTTAAAGTATTGAGTATTTGCCCAATATGACTCAGCTGGTCAACAGTAAGCAGGATTTAAATCCAGATTCTGACCTCAGAGTCTTACTGTTTGTCATCTCCAAACCCAATATGCCAAGTTAAATACACCTCAAGTTAAACATGTGTATGTCCTCTGACCCAGTAATTCCAATTTTACATTACATACTTGAGAAATGCTTGCAAAAATACAAAAGGAAACACATACAAAGATAATCATCAACAACTTTGTTTATAATCTCAAAAATCTAGAAACAACCTTAAAGTTTATCAATAAGAGAATGAATGAATAAAAACTATGGCACAGTCATGCCTTGGAACATAGACTCACTTCTGAAGAACTGAGGGCAAAGGCCTTTAAATTCATCTTTAATGATTTGTTTCTTTAAAGAAAAGCTCTGAAACAAATATGGTAAAAACGTTAATATTTGCTAAACCTGGGTGTTGGGTGGATGAATTTTTCGGTTATATTATTTTCTGTACTTATCTGTATATTTGAACTTTTCTTTTTCTTTTTTTTAATTTGTGGCTGCATTGGGTCTTCGTTGCTGTGTGCGGGCTTTCTCTAGTTGCGGCAAGTGGGGGCTACTCTTCATTGTGGTGCGCGGGCTTCTCATTGTGGTGGCTTCTCTTGTTGTGGAGCACGGGCTCTAGGCATGCGGGCTTCAGTAGTTGTGGCACATGGGCTCAGTAGTTGTGGTGCATGGGCTTAGATGCTCCGCAGCATGTGGGATCTTCCTGGACCAGGGATCGAACCCATGTCTCCTGCATTGGCAGGTGGATTCTTAACCACTGCGCCACCAGGGAAGTCCCTGTCTGAGATTTTCATAATTTAAATAATTTGAGTATGACTCCTTGGATACATATCCTCATACAATCAAATATATCTTTCTCATGTGATCAGAATTGGAGTTCCGCTAATTTGACTTAATAAACTGCTTAAAACTCATGGTAATAATCTAGAGAATGAACTACTAAAATTAATTTTCTTGAAATAATTGTAACATTTTACTGCTAGTATATTAAAAGTACTAGCTTTAATATAATTATGTTCATTAATGTATAGTCCATATTTCATTATGTTAAGCAAAATGCATTAGGTGGGTGTTTCTAACCTTTTGATATTCAAAGTTTTATAATAATGTAGGCTGGCTGAAGGCTGAGAGTTACAGATTAGAGTGGAACAGGGCTCATGAGTAGTAAAGAGAATACTTTTCACTGTATACTTTTTTGTACCCTCTTAAAAGTATACTATGTGGTTTTATTAATTATTCAGATTATTAATTAAAATGGATTTTTAAAGAATATGTAATACTCCATGGAGATCCAAGTGAAAATGATAGACATACATTTTCTATAGGATGTTAGTCATATAATCTTTTTTTTTTTTTTTTTTTTTTTGTGGTAAGCGGGCCTCTCACTGTTGTGGCCTCTCCCATTGCGGAGCGCAGGCTCCGGACGCGCAGGCTCAGCGGCCATGGCTCACGGGCCTAGCCGCTCTGCGGTATGTGGGATCTTCCGAGACCGGGGCACGAACCCGTGTCCCCTGCATCGGCAGGCGGACTCTCAATGACTGCGCCACCAGGGAAGCCCTAGTCATATAATCTTGATTGACAGAGAATGGGTCAAGTAATCTCAACTACAATTCCTTATAAACTTGTCCATATTGGTGTTCAAACTGAGCTGGAGAAGAGCTGTTGTTCTAAAAATAATTTCAGTGAAAGTAAATCCAGGAATTACAGCCATATCTCTTGCTTAAACATCTTAAAGATATGACATTTTTAATAGCACACATTTTTCAGTTCAGCTTTACTACGGCTAAAGAACCATATGACAAAATCTTGGCTAACTAGAATCCAAACAAGAACAAGTAAACAAGTACTAAAGGAATTACAATTTTTATATTCCCTTTTTAACAGATGAAACTACAAAAACACAGATTTGTATCTAGTGTTTTACCAAAAAAAGCAATGTCTAGAGCTTCATATGGAGTTCGTGCAGATTCAACAAAATATTCTATACTTTGTGCATCAACACTGCTAGAACTAATGTTCTAAATAATGAAAGGGCATTGCACATTGAGAATCATTACAGAAAGATGGTATTTCCCTAGGGCAGAAAACTGTGCTGATAAAGTTTAAAAGACAAAAAAAAAAAGACAGAGCTTTTTGTAAAGTGTAAAAGAGATAGCTATATTAATAAAAATTTTCTGTTAACTATAACAGGCTCAAGCAATCTAGTGATCTCATGTTAAAAGTCTGTTTTCCCTTTTCACCTAAAAAAAATGAGCTTGTTTGCCTATTAATATAAAAAATCATTAAAAGCTATAATTAAGAAAAAACAGAAAGATATCAAGACTTGAGCTTTAAAGAAAAAACATCAGGTCAAGATAAAAATACGGAAATTCAGTATCATTTTTTATTGCCCCAAACCTGCAGAAACATGCATTTTTACACTTATGAATCTCTACCTACACATTTAAATAATTCAAATATTTAGACTTCACTTTCCAATAAGTTTGACAAGTACCATTTTAAATGAAACTATATTAGAACTGAGTAAAATGTAAATCTTTATATATAACAAGAAAGCAAGGTGTCCTTTCTTAAGAATTTATGTTTTTATGTTTTGGAAAATCGGGGCATTTCTCTGGGCATATGATCTGCTTTTGCGTAACAGTAATAACAATAACAACAGTATCAATGATACTACTTACTGCATATTGACTGTACCTCTATCTCAAGATCTTTTTTGGTTTATTTTTTCAGGATCACTCTAATGATTACTCAATCTTCTCCTCAACGCAATGTGCTAGATCATGATGACAGAATATCTTTCTTTTATAGCACTGTTAACAATTGTAATCTTCAACCAGCTGTTCTCTAAGGATTCCCCTGCCAAGCTCTCTTATTTTCATTTCATTATTTCTTTGTTCTCCTGTCTAAACTACACACAAGTTACCCAGATTTTCCACTCTGGCCCCTTTCAGTAAAGACTTGTTTTGGCTTGACAAATTATCAGTCATAACTACAGTCTAAAAATAAATAATATATTACAAATTCTCCATGTTAAAATTGTATCAGTCTATGCGACATCCAAATTATTTCACAGTTCATACATAGAACCTTCTTCCCATAAGGCTCAACTGATTTTACTGATCATTTATGAAAACAATTCCAGTTATGTTATGGAGCTATTTACTGTCAAAACATTCTTTACAAAGCATCCTTTTCAAGCTCCATAATCTTATTTCAGGTGTGGAATGAACTAAACTCAGTCTATACACACACTAATGAGTTCAGACACTTGAATATGTTTAACTGTAAGCCTAAATAAAACAAAATGAAATTCTACTTGACTCTTTTCCTTTATATACGAGTAGAAAACTGGTAGATGTTTTTTAAAAATTTTTGGTCAAAGATTTATATGAAATTTGGATTTCAGAATTTCTAGTAAAGAAGTTAAAGACCTTAATAGGCCCAGTCTGGAAGGAACTATGCGGTGCCTGCAAACTGAGGTGCTATTTTTATTCATTTGACTCTTGTAAGAACACCTTCTTGTTTGTACCGAAAGTCTGCACCTTACCTGCATTCGAACCACTAGATACCCCTTTTCTCAAGAAACAATACTCAAAGTGGGTATGTGAATAATTTAAATAAGAGAGTTGTGGCTGCATATGGACTTCTACATAAAGAGATATTACTAAAGAAAGAAAAAGAATGAGTCTAGACACCAGTGAACAAAAGGGAGAAGAGGTTCTACAGACAAATTACTCAGGTGCGGATGAGTTCATTTCTACCAGAGTCCAGGCGCACTGGAAGAGTGGCCACTTCTAAGCACCATTCAGTCTACTGTCTATACCATTGCCCACGTCTACTTCATTGTTTTCATCAAAGGCACGTGCAATTCATAGGTAAAGAAAAAAACTAAAGTGGCAAGGAGAAAATGCCTGTTTCTGAGCAGCAGAGTAGTCTATTCATCTCCATAGATGAAAGCAGGTATCTTTCATTATGTGTTTTTGTTCTCACAGGAGGAAGTCTAAAAATACATGATTTTCATATTTGTGCTACCACAGCCGAGCTTTTCAAAGTCACTGCCAGAAATGGACTGGTTTTCTTACCTGCTTTTTCCATGTTTTAAGTTAAGGATGTCTGCCTCATTATAAACCTTGCTGCTTCCCTAGACTTTCTGTAGTCTGGCTTCGCTGTGATTACTGGTCGAAACCTTTAATTACAGTATATAGTTTGTGCAGCTGCCTGGAAATTGGTCTCAGGGTCAGTGGCTCTTCCCGTTCCCCTCTTTCCATTCTTTTGAAGCAATATTGCTGAACTGGAGGCATTGTTCCAGCTTTTGGCTGTGCTCTGTCTGCTGCACACTATGAATAGCTTTGCAATCACTCTAGCAATTGGTTCTTCAAGTGCCTTTAGGTTGTCAATTGTAATTCATTGGCTCCAGGCACCTTTTCTCTTTTCATTCTCTTGAGGTCTTTTCTTATTTAATTTGCAATAATATTAGGGAATGTCTTCTTCAGACATGTCACTAATGTCTTTCTGATTATGAGGCTTGGTATACACGTGACTTTCATACATCTGCCTGTTAAAATGTTTCACTACTTCCCTTATGTCTGATATGGGATGACAATCTTTGCAGTATCTTGCAAGGAATTTAGCTTAATCTTGAAGTCTTCTTTCTAAAGAATAATCTAAAGAATCTGCTGTACAATACTCTCACTGGAGTTAATTTATGTAATTAGTTGTTATTTTTGTAACTTCCCAAAGGCATAATTTTTCATTTTTGTAATAAGAATTAAGCTCTCATATTTTCTTCCTAGAATCATGCTATTTTTTTAGTACATACAAATTATAAATTTGAGCTCTTATACAACTGAGAAATAGTTAAGAGATAAAGGGTTCTGATTATTTAGAAGTCAATGCCTATGTTTTCAGACACTTTTCAGAAAACCTATCCTCAGACATCTCTTGAGAGATTATATAAAGAAAATATTCAAACTATTCAGAATGAGTTCTGATGGTTCTGCACTAGAAGAAGTTTATTTTTCTTTAGAGAAGAGAATAAACAAACATATCTCTTGATCTATTTAGGAAATAAACAAAAAACCTTTAGTGTATTAAGTCTCAAATCCTTAGTTCTGGATAAGACCCAGAAGATTAACCCCTCTCATTAGTTGTAGCCATCCCAGAGTAACCAAAGGTATTTTTAAGCAGACACTATGTAATAATAATAATGATAATAATTATCATAATGATAATAACTAACACTTATTGTGCTTTTTATCTTCAAAGCACCTTACTGGCATTAACTATGCGTCTATTTTCAAATAAATTTAACTCGACAAATGTTTTATTAACTTAGTAAGCTATGGAATGTGTAGTAACTGAGTTTCTTTGCAAATGAAATAAATAAATAAAACTAAGAAGGCTTCCCTGGTGGCGCAGTGGTTGAGAATCCGCCTGCTAATGCAGGCGACAAGCGTTCGTGCCCCGGTCCGGGAAGATCCCACATGCCGCGGAGCGGCTGGGCCCGTGAGCCATGGCCGCTGAGCCTGGGCGTCCGGAGCCTGTGCTCCGCAACGGGAGAGGCCACAACAGTGAGAGGCCCGCGTACCAAAAATAAATAAATAAATAAATAAATAAAAATAAATTAAAAACAAAACAAAACTAAGAACCAAGGAAATGATTCTGGAAACTTCTGCCTCAGAATCATTTGTTGCCTTTGCTGAATGAGAGCTAATAAAATACTTATTTTTACAAACTACAAAATTGAAATACAGATATAAAGGGTGAAGTTCACCAGTACAACCAATCAAATACATATTGCTTCAAATAACGAAGAAGTAAAATAATATTGTTTGGATAAAATCAAACTCTAACTGTATTAGTTATGGTTCATTATTGTAAAATATTTAAATATTTATAGGAAGAAAAACTGTTAAATGTAAGAATTTTAGAAATCCTTCTAAGTTTCACAAATGTAATAAATACTTTTATTAATTTACACAGCTAAATTTGTTTTTATTAACTTGAATACATTGCTTTAAAATCATCTCAATTATGTTCCCATAGAGTTTCACCATGTACCATACCAGTCTCCACATGAGAAATATAAACAGTAAAACATAGTTTGTGATGCTAGCAAGTGAAATAAGCTCTATATGGTTAAAAGACAGGCAATTAATAAAAACATATTAAAATAATATTATTCAGGCAGGATGTCCTCACTTTTTTTTTTTTTTTTTTTTGCAGTACACGGGCCTCTCACTGTTGTGGCCTCTCCCGTTGCGGAGCACAGGCTCCAGACGCGCAGGCTCAGCGGCCACGGCTCACGGGCCCAGCCGCTCCGCGGCATGTGGGATCTTCCCGGACCGGGGCACGAACCCGTGT
>NC_041221.1:58050513-58052132 GCF_002837175.3 Physeter macrocephalus
GGCACGAACCCGTGTCCCCTGCATCGGCAGGCGGACTCTCAACCACTGCGCCACGAGGGAAGCCCTGTCCTCACTTTTTATGAGGGACTTGGGAAGAAAATAGTAACCTGTTGTAAGCAAAGTCCTCAAGTGAACAAATATAAGTACATAAAAAGACATTAAAACAAACTTTTGTAAATATGGTAGTTAACAGATTGAAGCTTTTAAACACTATTAACAGGGTTGGAGTGGTGAGGTTTCATAGAAGATGTGGTTCGTGAGCAATATTCAAAGGCCAGGGTTTGATGCAGAGGAAAAGGAAAATTTTTATATTCAAGGATGGAAATAGATGAGTCATACTGAGTAAAAGGAGAGTAGGGAAATCTAGACAAAGCTGATGGCATTAAGCCAACAGGGAAGCACATACAGAAAGACTCAGAGGTAGTATTCATTCAAACAACATAGAGTGAGCACAGAGACATAAACAAACAAGAATTCCTGTCCTTCAAGTAGCTTGCAATCTTGAAGGGTAGACAGAAAAGTTAACAGGCAATTAATTCTAATCTTTATGATTAGGATAACACCAGGATGCCTTGGGAAGTCACAGGAGGGCATCTATCTCAGTCATTGGTATCCGGAAAACTTCTTGCGACACATAAGCTTTAGGTGGTTTTCCTATGGCAACAGGAATCGTGAGTAGTAGATGAAATGACAGAGAAAAGAAAAGGGAATTCAATTCTCAAGCACATTAACCTATTAAATCTGTGGTGTTTCATTTGATTCTAGAAGGAATTAGAAGATAACACTGATTTTTAATATGGGTATTGTGAAAAACAGGAAGTCTGTTCTTTCCGGTCTGTGTTGGGGTATAGGGAGGAAGGGAGGAGATGCGGGGATATAAACAACCAGGGAATTCTGAAAAGTACTACAGGTGAGAGAGCCGGGCACTAACCTGTCTGGAGGAGGAAAGTAAGAATTGGACGAGGTTCCAAAACCTGCCAGCTTTACAAAAAATGAAGATATGCATGTGACTGAATAAAGGAAGAAAGTGGAAGGAAATGGTGGTTTTATAAAAGAACATAATGAATTCGTTTTGCGTACACACTTTATATTTTCAAATGTATTACTCTGTTATCCCACCTAAACGATTCTCTAGATAGAAGGGACCTTTCTTATGTAACATATTTGTTAACAGGAATTTCTTTAGTTTTCAGTGGGCAGGGCATATTCTCATCATATTGCCTGGTGGGTACAAGAAACACAGGTATACGGGGTTCCCTAGAATGGTGAGATCAAGATGGCTAGATTTAGAATCAATGAAATCAAATATACAAATTAATTTTTTTTAAAGGAATGCATATAAAAAGAAAAAGCACATCAAAATACAATAAAGGGACTTCCTGGTGGCACAGTGGTTAAGAATCTGCCTGCCAATGCAGGAGACACGGGTTCGAGCCCTGGTCCAGGAAGATCCCACATGCCGCAGAGCAACTAAGCCCGTGTGCCACAACTACTGAGCCTGCGCTCTAGGGCCCACGAGCCACAACTACTGAGCTCGCGTGCCACAACTACTGAAGCCCACGCACCTAGAGCCCGTGCTCCGCAACAAGAGATGCCACTGCAATGAGAAGCCCGCGCAC
>NC_041221.1:58052205-58063503 GCF_002837175.3 Physeter macrocephalus
GGGCCCAGCCGCTCCGCGGCATGTGGGATCTTCCCGGACCGGGGCACGAACCCGTGTCCCCTGCATCGGCAGGCGGACTCTCAACCACTGCGCCACGAGGGAAGCCCTGTCCTCACTTTTTATGAGGGACTTGGGAAGAAAATAGTAACCTGTTGTAAGCAAAGTCCTCAAGTGAACAAATATAAGTACATAAAAAGACATTAAAACAAACTTTTGTAAATATGGTAGTTAACAGATTGAAGCTTTTAAACACTATTAACAGGGTTGGAGTGGTGAGGTTTCATAGAAGATGTGGTTCGTGAGCAATATTCAAAGGCCAGGGTTTGATGCAGAGGAAAAGGAAAATTTTTATATTCAAGGATGGAAATAGATGAGTCATACTGAGTAAAAGGAGAGTAGGGAAATCTAGACAAAGCTGATGGCATTAAGCCAACAGGGAAGCACATACAGAAAGACTCAGAGGTAGTATTCATTCAAACAACATAGAGTGAGCACAGAGACATAAACAAACAAGAATTCCTGTCCTTCAAGTAGCTTGCAATCTTGAAGGGTAGACAGAAAAGTTAACAGGCAATTAATTCTAATCTTTATGATTAGGATAACACCAGGATGCCTTGGGAAGTCACAGGAGGGCATCTATCTCAGTCATTGGTATCCGGAAAACTTCTTGCGACACATAAGCTTTAGGTGGTTTTCCTATGGCAACAGGAATCGTGAGTAGTAGATGAAATGACAGAGAAAAGAAAAGGGAATTCAATTCTCAAGCACATTAACCTATTAAATCTGTGGTGTTTCATTTGATTCTAGAAGGAATTAGAAGATAACACTGATTTTTAATATGGGTATTGTGAAAAACAGGAAGTCTGTTCTTTCCGGTCTGTGTTGGGGTATAGGGAGGAAGGGAGGAGATGCGGGGATATAAACAACCAGGGAATTCTGAAAAGTACTACAGGTGAGAGAGCCGGGCACTAACCTGTCTGGAGGAGGAAAGTAAGAATTGGACGAGGTTCCAAAACCTGCCAGCTTTACAAAAAATGAAGATATGCATGTGACTGAATAAAGGAAGAAAGTGGAAGGAAATGGTGGTTTTATAAAAGAACATAATGAATTCGTTTTGCGTACACACTTTATATTTTCAAATGTATTACTCTGTTATCCCACCTAAACGATTCTCTAGATAGAAGGGACCTTTCTTATGTAACATATTTGTTAACAGGAATTTCTTTAGTTTTCAGTGGGCAGGGCATATTCTCATCATATTGCCTGGTGGGTACAAGAAACACAGGTATACGGGGTTCCCTAGAATGGTGAGATCAAGATGGCTAGATTTAGAATCAATGAAATCAAATATACAAATTAATTTTTTTTAAAGGAATGCATATAAAAAGAAAAAGCACATCAAAATACAATAAAGGGACTTCCTGGTGGCACAGTGGTTAAGAATCTGCCTGCCAATGCAGGAGACACGGGTTCGAGCCCTGGTCCAGGAAGATCCCACATGCCGCAGAGCAACTAAGCCCGTGTGCCACAACTACTGAGCCTGCGCTCTAGGGCCCACGAGCCACAACTACTGAGCTCGCGTGCCACAACTACTGAAGCCCACGCACCTAGAGCCCGTGCTCCGCAACAAGAGATGCCACTGCAATGAGAAGCCCGCGCACCACAATGAAGAGTAGCCCCCGCTCACCGCAACTAGAGAAAGCCAGCGCGTAGCAAGGAAGACCCAATGCAGCCATAAATAAATAAACAAACAAATAAGTAAATAAATTTATTTATTTATTTATTTTTTTAATTTTTTTTTTTTTTTTGCGGTACGCGGGTCTCCTACCGCCGCGACCCCTCCCGCTGTGGAGCATAGGCTCCAGACGCTCAGGCTCAGCGGCCATGGCTCACGGGCCCAGCCGCTCCGCGGCATGTGGGATCTTCCCGGACCGGGGCACGAACCCGTGTCCCCTGCATTGGCAGGCGAACTCTCAACCACTGCACCACCAGGGAAGCCCCCAATTTTTTAAAAGCACAATAAATAAAATATTCTGGCTGTTTCAAGTAGTCTCTAAAAGTTGCTCTAGAATAATGACACTTTTGTAATTAACTATTGAAATGATTGCGATTTCAGCTTCTCTTGCAAGTGAGTAAACAGTTTCAAGAGATCACTGAGTCATTCAATGGAAAACTGATTTCCAAATGGTCTCATTGTTTCCCCAAGATTAAACTGTAACAGAATGGAGTACATCTGTAAGGAATGGACAAAAAATAAGTTGTATCACTTTAGGATAAGTGTACATCCCATAAGGGAGTTTTCAAACTGCTCACACAATAGGTATGTACACTGTTCTATGTGAAATCGAATCAGTATTCTAAAATGCTGCCAAGAAGCAGGTCAAGATATTTGGAAGACTCTTAAGATTTAAAGTATATGACACTTTACAATGACTATACCACACACGCACACAAACACACACATTTCTCTCCATATACAGAAAGTAATATTAAATTAAGCTGAGATTTTATGTGATTTAAACACTGCTTTGCACTTCTAATAAAAGATTTGTTATGTAAAATCAGAGATGATATTCATTACTTCATAGAACTACCAGAAAAGAACAGCTCTCCTCTCAAGCAGTGTAAATATAGAAATTTTAAACTAGCGGATTATTTACAGACAAACAGTGTCCAAAAATTTCAATCTTGCAAAACTCTCTCTGGCCCTTTGTAGGAAGGGGGAAAAGTACACGACGTAGAAATAATTATCTATAAACAAGAAGTAATTATATTTAAATGTAATAGTTAAATAACATAAAACATATATTAGCACTCTCTTCCAGAAAATGTCTAGACTAAAAACTGAGAACTAGATAAACTATTCATGACACGGTGAATACTGAAAGTACTATTCAAAAAACATGAATATTGATAATCAAAACAAAACATGGTCTAAAAAAGTAATGTCTATATCATTACAGAAATACAAATACTCTTCTATTCTTCTCAAATAGAACACCACATTCTATGTACATCACAATAACGAACTAAATTACAATTGAGCAAAAACTGGGAAATGCCTGATTACAAATTTCAACTTTAATGCTGACATCCTAATTTACAAGCTGGATTTTCCTATGCTACAATTAATGAGCCATGGAACCAAATAGTGTCATCTGACCTTATAATTCTACTTCAAAATTCTATGTTTCACAGTTTTCATCCTTTTTTACATTTTTTAAATTGAAGTACAGTTGATTTACAGTGTTCTATTAGCTTTCATATTTCTTAATATTGGCTTTAATATAAAATATTCAAGTTAACTCAGTATTTTTGATGTACGATGTCTGAAAAAGTTAAATACTTTTGGATTAAGGAGATGAATGAATATCAAATCAGATTAGATTGCTGAAAGGATAAACTATTTCTTTCATGTTGACAAAATGTGTTATTTTATAAGACATGCTAATGCCCAATAAAATGAGAATAAGGTTTGAAAAAGCTAGGAGGTAAAAGAATCACAATCAGCAACTGTGTCAAGGGAAAACAGGATTACTTTTATTGGCTACTCTATCAACTTAACTTCTCATAAAATCCTCCTGATCTATTAAATAACTTCAGAACTGAAGTATGCTCTCCCATGGGAGCTGTAAAAGAAATTAGATACAATTACAATTCAATACAAATAAAAAACCAACCTATTTGCCCTTAAGATGATTCTTGTTTTAGAAAGCTTTATCATTTATATTAGACCAGAATTTTCCCTAATGAATCAAGTGGGTCACTTGACATAATTATAGATTTTTATATTATGTTTCCTACAGAGGAAAATAGTTGATATGAGTAAATTCTGGAAAACTGTGGTAACTACACCTCCCTAAAGTGAATACAACAAACATCTGTTGCAAGAACTGCTTGGCTTTCAGACAGTATGTAAAGGGTGTTCTTTTTCCCAGTGTTTTGTTATTACAAAAAAAAAAAAAAAAAAAAAGCTTATTTGTTAAAAAACATGTTTCTACTATCGAGTCTCAAGGCATAAAATTTTAACATTCTGGTAAGTTAAACATAGGTCATTACCAGGTAGGTATATCACAGAAAGGGAAACACTGCAATGCACAAGACTCCACTTGCTTTCTAAAAGGGCAACAAAATAATTGGGCATGTTGCCCTCTGTCAGTGGGTTACATAGTAATTTTAACCATTGTTCCTATCTTAACTTACTTCTCAACACAAACCTAGCAAAACTCACATCATAGAGGAGGGAACTAAATACATAACTTCCTGATGATTTTCATCCTCTGTTGGAATCCAAGTGATAATTCAGCTTTCTCCTTTGGATTTCACCACCTCCTACCAGCTTCTAAGCTCCGTGGTAACCTGATATTCTCATTAAATGATAAATGAATTCTTAAAGTTTTACTCCAGTGACAGGCTAAATAATTGCAAAATTTTTGCATAATGCATTAAGCACAAAATGTAATAATTTCAATGGGAGGAGGGGAAGAATCAAGGAGCCTCTATGCCTCATCTTTTCTTAACTGCATCAAAGAATTGTTCTGTGCTTCTTGGTAAACTGAATGCATTTTCCCTGGTTCTGAAAGAACAGAATTTTACCTAAAATTCACAGGTATTCTGCAGAGTAAAACACCATCTTTTTAGTATTTGGAAATTCCACAAAGTGCACACAAATGAGCAGGTACAAATGAATAAAAATGTTTATAAGCAACAGAGCAGCACACAGCACGTAATACCTTTAGGATCAGGAAAGAAAGTAATAAACAGATGACGACTTCTCAAAACATTTCAAGTAACACGTAACTTTGCTCATTTCTCAATCTTCTATCTCCTCTTCTACTCGTGCCTACTCCCAACCATTCTGAGGTTACTATTTATAAAAAAGTTTAAGATTCCATTTTACAATTCCATTTTTATGCTAACAATAAGGTATTAATTTAATTCCTGAAACATTCCTAGGAGTACTGCAGCAAAGCATCATAATAACTACACTGAGAAACCTCTGTTGTTCAAGGAATGGGGAAAATAGGACGCTTCCATTTCTTTCTCTCCCAAATCCAAAGTAAGTTTAAGCACTTCATTATGTTTCGATAAGTTCAAGATCTACAATGGAATTTGTCCATGAATTCAATTAGGGCAGTCTAAAATGTTAACATGCACCTGGAATAGTACGTGTTTATATAATCATAGGGAAAATGCTTTACGTAGAGCAGTCCTCAAAATGGTATTTGCAAATTCCATCACAAGTCAAAATTTTGAGGAAAGTTCATTTAAAATGGATATGAGTAAAAAGGAAAAGTCAAAGTCACATATGTTCCAGTATATACAAGTTTAGAATAATTTTCAAAGTATATCTATGATTACTCTACATTCACTTCTTCTTACTAAAAGATGAATCACAAAAAGATAGTTGCCCTTTTCCTAGGAGAGACAGCCAGCCAACACCCACATGGCATACTCCAAAGCAATCAATTGTTAAAAGCTTCCTTTATTCAATGTAGCAGTCTTTAATTCCTATGGAGGATTACCATGAGTCATATATTAGGTTTAAAGAACACATTAGTTTCTTTTTTTGATGTCTATGGAAACATATAAACAGTTTCTTAAATTAAAAAGAAAAAAAAAGTATATTTTCCACAATGAATCTCAGAATACCAATGCATTTTCAGCAAAGCACCTTATAAACATAAACTAATCTAACATTCATAACTACCCATCATTATACACTATTATATCCATTTTACAGACAGAAAAACTGGTGCTAAGAAGTTAAAAGATGTACCTGAGTTCTTAAGAACAGATCAGGAAGGCACCCAATTACAATGTTGAAGATCTGCACACTGATGACTGTCTAAATAGATTTGTATTACTCTTTTTATCTTAATCACTCAATGTTATCCATAAGGTATTTCACAAAATCTAAAAAGGAAAAAGGTGCTAACTACTTAATTCTGAGTGAGGCGACTAAAGATACACATAAGCTCTATTTAATAAGAAATCCTTGCCTTCTTTACTACTTTTCTAAAATAAATGACAATTCTCTATATACAGTACCTCCTACACTTCAAATTAATCCCACTCACTTCTCATTTTTAAAAAATCACATTATTCCCATTTTACAGGTGAGAAGACAGGCACAGGGGCAAAGCTATTTGCCCATGGGTCCCACACAAAGTGGGAGAGAGTCTGGAGTTAGAACATGTTATGTATGTCCTTGGCTCCTCATCCATTTTTCAGACTAAAGGGCAATGTGGTTCCTATTATTCCGAAGTCACTAAAAGAAGCACACAATTTTTGAACGGGGGGCGTGGGGGAAGTAATGGAACACATCCTGAAAGTTACAGGTGTAAAGGAATACATCAAGAGTTTAGATTTCACTGTTCTTAAGGTTAAAATTTACTATAATTTAAGTTTTGAAAGCTATTCACATATCTTATTACTTTAGTACCATGAATCAGAAACTCTGCTGAGACACTGATTATCTGCCCAGAATTAGTCTCATGCTTTTATAGGAAAGATACAAGCTAGGAAATGAAATTAAATATGGAAGATAAAGAATGGGTCCATACTAAAAGGTATTTGCTGTCATGGAACTTGCAAGATAAGACATCAATTTTCAGCCTGGCTGATTACAGAATAGGACCCATTGCTTCTCGTCCACAGTGAGCATTTCAGAGGGACAAGAACACAACATTTGAGGGCAAGTGATGCATGGTAATACACACGACGCATTCCTTGAAAAGAAGAATGAACTAAGTAAGCTGTCGAGGTAAAAAAAAAAAAAAAAAAAAGTTAAATGACCAGGCCTTTAGCCCTTTAAAATAGATGAGAAATATATTCCTATAAATCCTTTAACTTTTGCTAAATAGTTAAAAAATAAAAAATCTATGGTCTCCAAGTGGGGTTAGGGGTGTGAATAATAATTCTTATCAGATTGATATAGGCTTTCTGTTTTCTAAAAAAAACTTAGGTTTCATGTTGCAAAACAGTATAACCAGCATATCTCCAACTACAGGAATCTTTTCAGATTCCAACATGGCAGCAAAAGTCAACAAACAAGACAGACAAAGAGCTGTCGCCTTAATGAGACATACCTCTTGTACTGATCGAGCCGCTGGCTTGTCTTGATGATTGGCCAATATTAAAAATGGTAAAGTGCATAACTGTGGGTGCTGAAGAGCTGAGTGCAGTTCATTTCTAGCAGTCTCTAAATCATCTTCTGAAGAGGCACTGTCTAATACAAATATTACCCCTTGAGATCCTTGGTAGTAGCGGCTCCAGTATTTCCGGATATTATCAGCCCCTGTCAAAAACAAAACAAATTCTCCTCTTAAAAACAGCTTTCAGCAACTGAAATAGTCCTGAAAAAACTGCCCTCCCTACAGACTGAGTTTGAGCCTAACTCAGAGAGCAGCAAAACCAAGCTGTTCACCAAGGGCTCTCTCCATACCATTAACATCATCTTGTTGACATTTTCTGAGAACTGCTTACACTGATCAGGACAGCCTTGTTTAATTTATCCAGAAAGTTAAAACTATTAGCACAATACCTTTATGTGTCAAAGTGCTAAAGTTTGTAATGACGTGAAATCTTGGCCTTTGGTACATCTGCATAACACCATTTGGCAATGAGCACACTCCTGGCCTCAGTCTGATGGGATGTTCATAGAAAAAGATATTGAGATGCTCTTCAGCCAGGGCCAAGTCTTATTCCTTGTCATATTTCCAATATCTAGCATAATGTACAACTCAAAGTTTGATACAGGAATGAGGAAAATGAGGGAAGGAGGAAATGAAATTATACACTAATTAGGCTTCCAACTCTGAGGAAACTGGGGCCAAGAGAGGTGAAGTGACTAAGCTCCATTCATGTGTATAGCAAATCACAAACTTGAGATCTGTGTCTGAGTTAGTAGGCAACTTGCCCAGGGAGGGCATGGGTATTTCCCATTACATCATGATGAATACTTCCTTTTCTCTGATTCATGAATAGCATGGGCAATTTTTGTGCATATGTGTGTACTGGGCGGGGGGGAGTTATATAACCAATACAAGTTATTGGTTACATAACAAAAATTAGATATCAAGGAATTTCACCAATTTAGGGCATATAATCAAGTTCTGACCACTCAATAACTATATTTTAGGCATCTCTTGAACATCTAGCTCCTGTGGTGGATATACTGTGCTGAGTGTTTGTTAGGGATTCAGAGTAGAGACTGGAGTTGGTGTGCCAATTGTGTGTCTCTTCCCAACACTGTTCAGTGACATCATTTTGGTAGCTTGAAAATGGACAGGGTAGGAGTATTTTCACCAAGAAAAATCAGCAAAAGCTATCTGTCAGGTCTTTTCTTCCCCTGGAGAGCCAATATACCACTAGATGACACTGAGAAGCTCTTATTTTTCTGGGAGAAATAGAATAAAAAACAAAGATTATAATAAAGAGTAATAAAGCACTGTGATAGAGGAACTTATTAGGGTTCTCTGGGAACAAGGGATGAGGCATCTTATCCAGACTGGGCAAGTCTCTTAAAAGAGTAATATCAACCAAACAACTACCATTTATTAAGAACTTCTACATTCCAGGCACAGAGCTAAGTATTTTCAAAAAAAAATAGCTCATACAATTCGTACAACAATCCTAAAAGGGAGGTGTAATTGACTCAGGCTTTGAAACTTATTTTGAGATGCTAAAATCTGGGGTATTCATCAAAATACTATGAGAAATAACCAGGTATATAATAAGAAGAAGGGCATTTGATGTTGAGCAACCTAAAATATGTAAAGACAGGGGATATGAGCAGGGTTAATGCCTATCAGGCAGGGTCCAACCAAGAAAACAAAACAAAGAGAGGAAATTTAAGCCAGCGATTATTTAATATAGGGAATTAGTTGCATAAGTGATGGTGGAACTAAGAAAACAATAGGGGCACTGAAATTAGCAACATCTTAGGTCAGGTCCCCTACATGCAGAGCCTGAGACGGCATTTCTTACACACCTGCGTATAGACAGAGCGCTGTCAGGAGAAACAAGAGTGAAAGAAGCAAGCCAGAATGGGGGAAGGACCTACACAAAGATATGGTCTCAGAAATCTGGCCTCAGTCTGATCCAATGAGCAGTTCTAGAACGTGGACTGAACCACGGAATTTGCCCCATCCAAAAGGCAAGGGGGCTGGGCTGTTATACCCCTGAACAGTCATTGGCTCTGAGCCACCCCTGGGGAACAGGAGAGGGGGCTGGGGCATGATCTCATAATCTCCCCAACATACTTGGTTGAGGCAATTACTGTCAGCCAAGGGCAGGCCTCTGGAGAAGGGTACAGGTGTGAGTCATTAGCAGCCAATACCCGCAGCAGCTGGGAGATGGATGCACTGGCCCAGTAAAGGAGATCTGGGTAGGGTACCAACAACATCTGCTACAGGCTACATCCAGACATTATCCATATGGGAGAGAAACATCCATAAGCTTGAAGAACAAAAGTAGGGACAGTGTTACCTGGTGGTAAATGTTTAAAATAACAAAAATGCTGTGCGTACATGTATCTATACACAAGCTTTTTATACATTTTACCTACATAAAGGATGTGTAGCACACAATTTTCATATAATAAGAATATATGCAACATGCTTTATCATAAATTCTATAGACCTCATTAGTGCTCACAGAATGCTTTCATTGATTTCGCTGAACTTTTGTATCCATAGCCAACCAGCAGTTGAGGTTGACCAACTCCAGTTCTGAAATAAATGTTGGTTGTGCAAAGTGTTTACATGTATTAAGTCACTGGCCCATGACAGTCTTATGAGGTAGGTACTTTTATCACTCTCATTTTATCAATAAGGAAATCAAGACACAAAACAATTACATAATGTGTCCAAGGCTAAGCAACTAGGAATATATTTAGGTCTACTGTGATTGAAATAGAAGGATCATCGACCAGAAAGGTGACAAAGCTAAATAAAGAACTCTACTACCACATAAGCCAAGAGGGGGAAAAGGGAACCTGTTAGAATAAAAGGTATCTAAGTGCTTATATATATTAATGCTTAGAGTGGGAACCTGTCCAAGAACATTTCCCAACCAATTAATTCAATGAATAGTATTATTGTCTACTCTACACAAGTCACTGAGCTAGGACCTACAAGTTTAGAAAGCCATTATTCCTCTTAGCTCAAACCCTCAAAGCCTGTAAAGTAATGCTGATTACAATGAGGTCTGCAAATGTATGAGAGGAAAAAAATATGGCCATAGCATTGGAGGGTATCCAGGGAGTGAAGTATAGGAGAAGAATACTAGATGCATGATTTAATGGAACTCGTTCACTGGAAATATGTCGGACATACTGGAAATCCAACTTGTGAAGTCATCTTTCAAGAAGAAACTATTTTCACCTGTCACATTTAGGAGCCCATAAGGAACCTAGTGAGATGAAATGATAGTCCCAGGACTGTGTTGGTGGATGAGACAAAACCAAATACCATAACTTTTTAAAATGCCCTGTATACGACATAATATATGAATGTTATTAATATTGCAAAGACCCTTTTCTTTAATCTCCTGCTACACAGTCATCTGCCCAATCTTAGCATTTCTGACTTTCATCACAAGCAGTGAGCTTGGAATTGTAAGTTGCAGTTCAGCCTCCCACAAAACAGCTTTAGAGAGCAGCAGCCTCAACCCAGATCAGGGCCGACAGGGCCGAGGAAACCAGGAATGGGGTGGGGTGGGGGGATACAGCTGTTCAGTCCAGCTGAGTGGGCCTTAAGTTCACTCACCAACTTCAAATGAGAAATGGATGTGTCACCCACCCAGCTGCCAGGTGCTTTGAGAAGTGAGCCTAACTGGGGAAATTCGGAACACCTGTTTGATTGCCTACATCCCAGCATTCCTAACCTACAAACCAACTCCACACGGGGTAACACACACAGGACAGCATATCTAACAGCAGTCTGAGCCTGCTCTTATTCTAATGACTGGCAATTGTGTGCTCTGTGTCCCTGAAATTACAATTGTTATATGAAAAGGATAAATACCAAACTCAAACCTGATCTATACTCTGTTCATTTAGATTAAAAATCAAAGGGGGGGGGCTTCCCTGGTGGCGCAGCGGTTGCGCGTCCGCCTGCCGATGCAGGGGAACCGGGTTCGCGCCCCGGTCTGGGAGGATCCCACATGCCGCGGAGCGGCTGGGCCCGTGAGCCATGGCCGCTGAGCCTGCGCGTCCGGAGCCTGTGCTCCGCAACGGGAGAGGCCACAACAGAGGGAGGCCCGCATACCAAAAAAAAAAAAAAAAAAAAAAAA
>NC_041221.1:58069269-58078363 GCF_002837175.3 Physeter macrocephalus
GAGGATCCCACATGCCGCGGAGCGGCTGGGCCCGTGAGCCATGGCCGCTGAGCCTGCGCGTCCGGAGCCTGTGCTCCGCAACGGGACAGGCCACAGCAGAGGGAGGCCCGCGTACCACAAAAAAAAAAAAAAAAATCAAAGGGGGGGTCTAAACAGTAGAGAGCTCGGGTGGAAGGTGCTGCCGAATGTCCTCACCCAAGATCTGAGATCTCCTTCCTGAGGGCTGTAAGGAAGTCTTGGGAATCTAAGAGTTCATTCTGAGAGCCAATCAATTAGGATAGGCTGGTTCAAGGTACCACAACAAGAGCAGGGATAGAAGACAGGAGCATAATGTCCTCATTGGGCAGGTTCATTTCTATGGCACACCATGGACTTGTTAATTCATTAATTCATTCCTCTAATAGATATCTACTGAGCACCAGGCATCGTCTTAGGTGCTGGGACACAGAAGTAAACAAAACAAGACCAAACTTTCAGTCTTCATAAGGCTTACATTCTTTACCAGCAGAGCCAGTCTACCATTATAGAGGTTAAAAATGCCAGGTACTGGTATTCCCAGACTCTGTCTCTTGCAGCATGGACATCTGATTCAGTTCTGGCAAGACAGGACTCGACAAAAGTCTGCTGGGAGCTTTTGGAAAAGATTTTGCTCCTCATTAAAAAGAAAGATGCCCAAACAGAGCCACCTCTTTCTTCTACTGTTTAGATTTCATTAGGTGATCAGGCGATGCTTTGAACAGTGTTAGCCTCCTAGCAACCTTAAAGGAGACATACCAACATACTGAGGACATCAGAAGAGAAAGACAGAAAGAACCTGGGTCCTTGAGAACAGTGCTGAGCGGAACTTATCCCCAGTTCTGTATTATAAGAACTCATTCTGTGAGCACAGTACATGCCAATTATTCAAGCCAATATTAGAAGACTATTTTGTTATTTGCAGCCAAAAAGATGCTTAGTTCCTTCATGGTAAATTAATATGTTATGAATAAGTTCATTAAAAGAGTTGCTCTTTGAAAGGGGGACCCAATGAGCTAAAAAACAAACAAACAAACCAGGAATATGCAGGAGGCAGCTACAACAATAAAACAGTTGCTCCAAGTTTTCCCTATGGAAAATCTGATCTCTAGACCAGTGATGTCCTACTGACATTTTGTGATGGAAAAAAAAAAAAAATTATACATCTATGCTTTCCAGCATGGTAGCCACTAGCCACATGTGGCAATTGAGCACTTGAAATGTGGTCAGTGCAACTGAAGAACTGAATTTTTAATTTTATTTAAATTTACTTGGCTTTGCCCAAGGCATTCAGCAGCCAGAGAACGCTCCCAGACAAAGAATTCCAAGAGGTTTAAGTTGTTGAAAGTCAGTCCGGTGCTCAAAGAAATGGGGTTATGGAGGACATCAACAAAGCCTCCCTCAGCTACCCCCCAAAATAGCATATAAATGTCAATTTAGGCCATGTGACTAGCTGTTGGCTCATAAGCAGAAAGCACACACACACAAAAAATACAATCATTATTATGTGTAAATAAATATCCAAGATTTGGTTTATGTAATTATCCATATACTTTCGGGCAGAAGAAAGTAGCCATTCTCAAAGAGTGTTCTTCAAGACTCTTTCTGGAGACCCAGGAATCAACACTGTTTTTCTGATTAGAATAAGACGTTATTTGCTATTTCCAGCACACTGACATTTTCGCTAATGGTGCAAAACAAAGGTGAATAAATTTGCGGGTAACCTAACATGATCAGAAGTGCTGGCTTCAAATTAGCAGTCACTGTATCCTTGACCACCATGTATTTGCCAGGGCGGGGAGCAAGTTTCACCTAAGAATGAACTTAATAGAGCAGTAAAAAGTCTTAGTTTTATCAAATTAGCTCTTAAACATGTCTTTTTAAAAAAAAAAAAAAACTAAATGAGAAGCAGGCAAAAAGCATTTTTGCTACACACCAAAGCACATGGTTGTTTGGAGGTTAAGCATTCTTTAAAAAAAAAAAAAAAAAAACTAAATGAGAAGCAGGCAAAAAGCATTTTTGCTACACACCAAAGCACATGGTTGTTTGGAGGTTAAGCATTGGTGCCACTGAGCTGTGAGGTAAACTAGTCGTTTTTATTTTGCTGGAATCCCATTTTTACTTGAAATTTCAACTGACAAACTATGATTATATTCAGTCTTGAGTATTTGATAGACATTTTCTCAAAAATGATTACGTAAGCCTGTAACTTCAAGGAAAACAACTGATAGTATTTGTTGTCAGTGGTAAAATTTGTTTTCAAGCCCAAACTAGAATTTTAGGAAAATGTTTGCGTCACTGAGATCTTGACAGCTTCTCAATGATGAGATTGGTGATGATATTAATAGATATTTATTATAAAATGTTTCAACATTTGGAAAATCTACCTAACTTAATGAATCGATATTTCCCAAATGACCAATGCATGAAGGTACAAAACCATGCATAGACTAAAATAAAACACACTCAAAGCACAAGACTGATCATTGGATGTTACGTAACTGAATACAAAAAGTGCATGGATGTGGTTTTCAGATTCCACATCGCAAATGACCTTTAAAAACTACCACTTGTTAAAGAATTCCGGTGTTGTATGAAAGAAGACAATCAGCAATCATCCGAATTTTTTGAATTTATCTGTGTGAGGCTAGAATTTTTTCACTCCAACCCAAATAACACATAGCAACAGACTAAATGTAGAAGCTGCTATGAGAATCCGGTCCTCTTCTACTAAGCCAGACATTAAGGAGATTTGCCACTGTTCTCAAATATTTTTGTTTGTTTTGGAAACTGTTAATTTACATTAAAACATTTTTTAATATTGATGTGTAATGGGTTTATTGTTACTTTTAAAGGAATTGAAAAATATTTTTAAAATTTATCAGCTTTGGGGCTTCCCTGGTGGCGCGGTGGTTGCACGTCCGCCTGCCGATGCAGGGGAACCGGGTTCGCGCCCTGGTCTGGGAGGATCCCACGTGCCGCGGAGCGGCTGGGCCCGTGAGCCATGGCCGCTGGGGCTGCGCGTCCGGAGCCTGTGCTCCGCAACGGGAGAGGCCGCAGCAAAGGGAGGCCCGCATACCACAAAAAAAAAAAATAAAAAAAATAAAAAAAATAATAAAATAAAATAAAATTTATCAGCTTTAATTCCTAACAGGGCAAGTATTGATATATATAAATATCGACACATACATATAAGCTATATAAACAAAAACCCTCTGAGGTCTCAATAATTTAAGAGAATAAAGGACCTGAGATCCCATAGAAGTTTTAAGAATTGTAGATACTAATTATCTTTAATATGCAAAAGAAACTTAATGGTCTCTTTAAGATCTACTAAAATTTGGCATAAATTCAGAGCTGTTTTCCAACAGAAATAAAGATGTTACACTGAATTATCTTTACTCTGCCCTGACTGTCTCCTGTCCCAAGATAGGCCAGCCGGAGCTGGGAGCATAATCGTAAAATAAAGAGGTCCATATAGGAGTCATACTAATCCCCTTGGTCTCATTGTGTTGGAATTCTAACCCAGTGGTCACATGCTTCCATGCTTAGAAAGATTCTCACAAAGTGAGCAGCCCAGGAGATTCTGAGGCAGGTTGTCCTCAGCTTATCTTTGGCAAAACAAAGTTCTAAATGCTATACAAGCTGATACACACCAACTGCCCTCTTTTCTCCTTATCCTCAACAAGCATCCTGGATGCCTGTCTGTGTTACTCTAAACACAGTTTTACATCATTACCTTCAAAGTCAAGTCCTAACAACTGTACTTGAGGACTATTATGCCTGCTATCCGATAGCTGCCCTGCTCCTATGTTCTCTCTCTGGTTCACACTCTCATCACTTTCTGTCTGGATCATCAGAATGGCATTCTAACTGGTCGCCTCACTTCTGTCCTGGCAGTGATCCAATGAAATTACTAATATTGGTCCAGAAAACTAGCTCAGATTATATCACCATTCCACTCAAAAAATATTAAATGCCTATAACTTGAAATTCCCAAACTCCTTGATTTAGCGTTTACAGTTCTCCATGATGTAGCTCCAACTGGCCAGTCCTACCTCATTTCTCCATTACTCTCCTGTACACTCCACAAATGCAACTTTTGCTCTCCTGGACCAGATGCAGGCTTTTCACCTTCACCTTGACTGTGTTATCCCCTCTGCCTGGAGTTTCTAACCATGTCAGTTCTCCCCTCAGCTCTTGTTCATTTAAGTTGCTAGATGCCCTTCAAGGGCCAGATCAAACATCACCTATTCCACCAAGCCTTATGTGATCTTCCACCCGGAAATAACTTCTCCGAAAGTTTTAGGTTACTTCTCTTGTTTCTGTTCATAACCCTTCCCACCGTGTAGCATTCATTGTTCCTGGTTAGACTGAAAGAGCCATATGGGAGTTTTGCGCATTTATGTGTCTCATTAACTCCATACTTTGAATGAATCCAACATGAAGTCTTACACGTACTGGGCACTCAATCAGTATTTTTAAAATGAACTGAGTAACCTTTTATAAAACATTTATTCAGATTTCTCAAATGCAGAATGTAGAATTTACCTAAAAAAATCACTCCATGATACAGAAATAATTTGTCTTTTTGGTTGATGGTGGTAGTTTGCTGGTTTACAGTTATTAGCATGTAATTTTTATGTTTATGGCACATACCCAGTTCTGCAAGAAATTTCTCAGCCAACATCTGATATTAAAAACTTTTAAAAAAACACATACACAACAAAACTTCACTCTACTTATTGCTTAGCCTTTCTCAGAGTTCTGAGAAAGTGTTTCCAAACACTAAAACAAGTGTTTGGAAATGTGCAGCCATGATGCAGCATGTGCTAAGCTCTGTACTAAAAAGTAAGAGCATCACCCTATGCTCAGTGTGATCCTTTTTGATCCTACCCTATTTGTGATCCCTTACCCTGTCCTGATGCCCAACAGAACCAGCAGCCATGAGAAACTGAAAGCATGGAGAGAAAACACTGTGAGAAGAGTTCTGGGAAAATGTTCCCTTCTGTGCTCCTGTAAAAGCCAAGGGCTGACTCCCTAGAAGATCCACAGCCCCCAGGGTGATCACGATGTGCATGGCTCCAAATAGAAAGCAGCAAATTCCTGAGCTATTGGCATAACACAAACAGTAAAGCACATTTGTTGTATTCTGGAAACTGGTGGCTGGAGTAGAAAAGCTAGTATGGGAACGATTTTGTTGAAATTGCCATTGACCAAAGCAAACAACTGGGGAAAGCCAAATAGGAATTTTCTGGCTGAAGTGGAAGATGTTTGTTACATACTCAGGGTGAAATAAGATCTTTTAATACTGTGGAAATGCTATTGCATTCTAGCACAGCTTGCCATTTCTCCCTTAGCAATATTTCTTTTTATTGCAGACTTTAACTTACCAACTATATGACAAAATTGACAGAGATAACATGAGGTTCCAGATTAACACAAATTCACAGCCCACAGAAAAAAGCTTAAAACCATCTAATGGCTCATCCTAGATAACAATAAAGAATAATTAGAGTCACAGATTATAAGCCTTGGCACTCAAAGATAGATATCAGTTTCTCACTCTAACGGTAACCTCTCTGTGATTAATTTGACCCAAAACAAGTTATTACTATATAACCTACTCATGTAATAAAACCTTAAGAGAATTCTGCCTGGTCTACAATACTTATTTGATCCCACCCACATCTACCCTTTCCTGATACTCTCTGTCATTCTTAATGGAAATGCTTACCAAAGGAACAAGGAAGTTTTCCTTTGTGGACTATTCCATTGGTTCTATTACTTGTCACCCTATTGATTACAGAATTATAGCCAAGATCCATGTTTAGGCTTAAGCATAAAATAGTGAATGGCAAGGGAACAGTCTGGACTTTCCGGGCAGTGTTTAATAATGTACAAAAGCTAACATGCGGATGGTCCTCAACTTACTATGGTTAAGCTTACAATTTTTCAACTTTACAATGTTGCAACAGTGATATACATTCAGTAGAAATCATACCTTAATTTTTAATTTTCACCTGTTCCCGGGCTAGTGACACGCCCTATGAGACTTTCTTCGTGATGCTGGGCAGCAGTAATGAGCCTTGGCTAACAGTCAGCCGCGTGATCACAAGGGTAAACAACTGATACACTTACAACCATTCTGTACCCCGATAAGCATTCTGCTTTTCACTTTCAGTACAGTATTCAATAAGTTACATGAGATGTTCTGTTCTTTACAATAAAATAGGCTTTCTGTTGGATGATTTTGTCCAACTGCAGGCTAACGTATGTGTTCTAAGCACGTTTAAGGTAAGCTAGGCTAAGCCGTGCTGTTTGGTAAGTGTATTAAACACATTTTTGACAAAATTATTTTCAATTTACAATGGGTTTATTGGGACATAAACCTATCGTAAATCGAGGAAGATCTGTACATTATAATTTGAATTATGTAACTGGACAAATCAATGTACTTTACAAATCATAAATAAATATGGACAGCTGTCATCTTAGGATCAGATATGTTCCAAAACTTTCAGAAGGTTCCAATTTTTTCAGATTTTTGGTACACAATTTTCCTTGAAAACAAGGTAATGCACTGGTGTTGGGTTCAGTCCTGACAGGCAGGCCAGCTCTGACAGAGAATACGACAGTAGAATGACTAACAGCATGGACTCTGAAGTCACTGGGTTCGAAACCCAGTTCTGCCACATGTCATCATAGTGACCTTGGATAATCAGCTTAATTGTTCTAAGCCTGGGTTTCCCTTTCAATGAAAGGGAGAAAATAATATTTAGGTACCTCATAGGATTCTAGAGATTAAATGAGATAATTCGTTTGACATAGTGCTTGGAATATTCCAAATGTTCACTAAGTGTTAACTATTATATTCTTCTTACTGTTACTATTATTATTTGGCCACCATTTAAGCCTATAACTTATTGGACTACGGAACTAACCTGAGTTCTAAGATCTGGTAGTAAAAGTGCTGAAAGAAACAGGCAAAGAAGGATAATAGATTCCTCTGCAATTTCCAATATACCCAATTTTACAAAAATAAACCAAGTTTTTATTGGGGGTGGATACTTTCCTCTTTTCTAGTAACTTTATTCTATATCCGACCCCTCCTGCAGCCCCTAGTACTCTATATTCCTCAATTTCTTCCTCCCCTATGGCTGTCCAGATTTCTTCTCCCCAACACCAAAAAAAGAGGTTTCTCCTGTTCAGATGAAAGTACACATTCCTTCAGTTAGATTTTCAGCACAACAGTGTGATTAATCAACTTAACATTAAGGTGACACTTTCATATATTTTATATGAAAAACCCCAAATTGATCACTAATACAAAGTGAGCTCGTGTGTGAGAGTTGATGTTGTCTACAAGGCTGATGTATGGAATACATACACACACACACACACACACACGCACACATGCACGCACACACACACACACACACAGAAAGCTATTACTACCCTGTACATGTCCCTCCCTTTTGCTATAAAGGCATAGATGATCACATATCGCTGCACTCCAGTGATACTTCCAGTGGCTCATGTGGCTACACTAGTGAGAGCTCAGGAAGTATGTAGGAGTTAAGGGAGGGGCTGCCGTTTGTAGGCAAGTGCTCTTTCTGTCTTTTACTCTGAGGAGGACTCCTTTTAAATAAAATGTAGTTGGATTATGAATAGGAAAAAGGCAAACAAATCTCAGCACAAAATGGGCTCTTTTCCTCAGGCATTGTTACAACTGTTTATAACTCACTTTCTCACAGTTTTTCCATTGCTTTTACGTAAAGACACCATTTTCACGAGGTACTATGTACATAGCTCTACAAATCAACTTTGCTAAAAATCCCCAAGCTCCTCCTCGCTGGGCAGGTTCACCACTGTGTCTCCAGGGGTCTAGGCAGACTCTGGCACCAGGCAGGTGCTCAAGATTCGTTGATTAAGTCAATTAATAAGTGGATGAAAGAATGAATATGTAGGTTATTTGCGCATAGATGTGAATATAAGCAGTCTCATATTTTAATACAGTTTAAAATATAGTAACAATTACTATATATTAAAACAAGACTAGCCTGCCACGTCATATATACTATTAAACAGATTTCTTCACATGTAACTATATTACTAAATCAATAATTGCCAACCTTCTGTCTTTCATGCTATGGGATGTCTCCAATTATCTTCAGAGACAAGTGGAGCTCTCAAAATGAAATTAATTTTCATTAACTTTAAAATGAAAGCGCGTATGGGAACAGAGGGTTACACAAAATAGTGTCACAGCATAAAAAGATTAGGAATTAGTGCACTAGCCAAAGAGAAGACAAAAGAGTTTGAAACATTGCCTGAGGTCAAGCATTTCACTTCTAAATGTTTCCCATGAAGAACACACTCAAAAGAAAAGAGACAGTGCAATTTAAATGATCCTAAGCCTACTACTGGTTTATTTAGATGGGGATAGTTAAAGACTATATTCGCCTGAGGACACAGAACAGAGCAGACTACATGAAAAGAAATATTTCTTAGGTATCCAGTACAGTCCCACCATGCCGAATTTTCTTAAAGCTCTGACATTAGCTCGGGACTTATATTCATAGCTGACTAACGAGGACATCACTCCTTTCATGCCCTTCTTATTCTAGATAAGTGAAAACAATTAAAGGGTAGACATGCATAATAGTATGCCGATCTGACACAGGATCATGATCCTTAAAAAAAAAAATTATTTTCAACACATTTATCATAGACTTGTTGCTATTCTGAATAATGTCTCCTATAAGAAAATGGCTAAGCCATTTTTTTTTTAACTTAGGAAAGAAAAACATAGTATCCCTTCCACCTTGATTCTTTGGTTTGTATCCTTCAAGATTTCTCTCTCCCTTAATTAGAAAAATAATGGTCTTGCTATAAACCTCAAGAATCAGGTCATTTCGGGCTTCCCTGGTGGTGCAGTGGTTGAGAATCCGCCTGCCGATGCAGGGGACACGGGTTTGTGCCCCGGTCCGGGAAGATCCCACATGCCGTGGAGCGGCTGGGCCCGTGAGCCATGGCCGCTGAGCCTGTGCGTGCGGAGCCTGTGCTCCGCAACGGG
>NC_041221.1:58078388-58114801 GCF_002837175.3 Physeter macrocephalus
GTTTGTGCCCCGGTCCGGGAAGATCCCACATGCCGTGGAGCGGCTGGGCCCGTGAGCCATGGCCGCTGAGCCTGTGCGTGCGGAGCCTGTGCTCCGCAACGGGAGAGGCCGCAACAGTGAGGAGGCCCGCGTACCAAAAAAAAAAAAAAAGAATCAGGTCATTTCATCAAATAGGCACACATACACATGCACACAGTCTCTTAGCACACAAATCAATCTAAGGTCATACATCCTTGTAAATAATGAATGTCTAAGCAACTATTTCTGTACAACAATAGGAAGCATTAAGAGAAATGACCCATATTTTACATTTCCATAAAGCCAGAGACCACATTTTCTCTTTCTTTATACTTGCCATAATGAAGTCATAGATACTCAATACATGATTTTTGGATTTACATGAAGAGGGTTCTGTCAGGAACAGCATACGGTGGTCCCTACATAAACAGCCAAAGCCTCACAGAAACATTAAGGGTAACCCCTTAATGTTTGCGGCAGGCAGGCTCCAAGATGGCCTGCAAGATCCCCACCTTCTGGTATTGTCACCTTTGTGTAATCTCCGCTCTTGGAGTATGGGCTGGTCTAGTGCTTCACTTCTAACTTACAGAATGTGGCAGAGGTGATAGGATGTCACCTCCATGATTAGGTTACAAAAGATTATAGTTTCTGTCTTAATAGCAGATTAGCCTTCTTGGTTTGGACACTTCAGTGAAACAAACTGCCATGTTGGAGAGGCCCATGTGACAAGGAACTGAGGACATCCTCTGGCCAAAAGCTGGCCAGGAACCGATGCCCTCAGACTAACCACATCCCAGGAACTGAAATCTGCAAACAAAAACTCTAGCTTAGAAGAGGATCCTTTTATGGCTAATATTCCATTATACTGATATACCACATTCTGTTTATCCATTCATCTGCGGTTGGATATTTTGGTGGTTCCTAACTTCTAGCTACTGTGAATAGAGCTGCTATGAATACCGATGAACAAGTTTTTGTTTGAACACCTGTTTTCAGTTCCTTTGAGTATATACCTAGGAGTGGAATTGCTGGGTCATATGATAATCTTATGTTTAACTTATTGAGGAAAAAGTGTGGTTTTTTTAAAGTCTCTAAGTTATGGTAAATTGCTACACAGTAATAGGTAACTAACGTGAAGTTAAAAATGAATTTGTAGCCAGGCAGAAAATTCCAAAATGTGGACTAATGAACTAAAGGGGAAAAACTTACCTTAGGTCTTACTTGCAAGTCATTATTGCTTTAGTAAACAGCATCTACTACATTCTCAAAATGCTCCTCTCACAGGCAAGATTTAAAAATAACACCACCGACAGCAACTGCTCTGAAAGCTTATGGCTTGCCATGTGCTGTGCTGTACCATACTACCCAGATAAGGAAATGAAACTCCCCAGAATTCTTTCTTCTCACTTTCCACATCCTCCTTCGGAACATCTTCAGTCACATGGTTTCAGCTACCTCTAATACCCTGAAAACCATCAGTTCAAATGCTCTCATCTAATTTTCTCCTAAGCACCAATACCCTGTATTTTAAACTCAACTTGTCTCCCAATGAACTCATTCTTACCATGCATTCTTTTCCAAACCAGTCTCCTGGATTCCCTGTTTGGGGACTGGCAGCCAACCAAACTAAGAATCTGAAGAGTCATTCTTAACGCCTTACCCCTTATTCCTAATAATCAATCATCAATCACCCACATTTACCCCCCATCCCCATCCCAGTGTAACTGCCAAGCTCTTGGATGCTTTGAAACGCCACCATGCATTTTTCCTCTGGCTGTGTTCCCTCTGCTCCACCTATGGCATACCTAGAAAAACCCAACGCATATTTCAAGTCTAAACCCAAACATCATCTCATTGTGAGGGCTTCTTTAATTTCATTTTAACAAAATTGCTTTCTCCAGCCTTTGTGATCCTAGAGCAACCTGTATATCCCTTTGATGTTAGGACACTTGTAACAATGTTTGTGTATTTAACATGTTCAATTTTTTATGACTGCTCTATGCTGATACCTCTCTGTACTTAACGTTTTGAGACCAATTCTTCCGGATAGTTCAGTGAGCTAGCACTGGAACAGGCACATAATCTTCACTCAATTCATGTCCGCCGAATTAAAAATAGTCGTCTGATTTATACTGCCCATTCACTCAATCAACTATCAAATATTTACTGAGTGACTTCCATGCACCAGAATCAACATGGGACAATGGGAATACAGTGGTGAACTAGCTGGACACGGCCCCTGCCTGACTCATGAGCTCATAATCCAACAGGTCACTGAGTTGATAGTATCTTTATGACACTATGTTATTTAGGCTTTAACCTACTTCTTAGCAACATGTGTATTTCCCATAAGAGCACATTTACTCTTCTGATTAGTAAAGTGGTAATGAACATTGGAAAGTTAAATTTCTTTTCAGTGAGTTGTAAATAAAATAATTTTATTTCCAGTGTCATTATCACTGCACTAAAAACAAAACAAAGCCCCTCCTTGCAGTCTCAAGACATATGACTGTTTGTACAGTATATTTAAACATTTACAGGATGCCTCAACCATCCAGAACACAACTAAAAACTAGGAGCCATGGGGCAGCCAACAGAAATGTCCACAAATTAACATCTTAAAGCTCACATGCTTAACACTCTAAAAGGTCCCTCAGGTCCACACAAAAATCTTGCCTAGAAAAAAATGTGATCACACTTAGTTTCTTGGCTCCCTGCTCAGAGCATATTAGAAGCAGTAAATCATTATGTGGGAGATGGAGAAGAGACAAAATCCACCAGAGACAGGCACGTGGACAGTAGCAAAGAGAAATAGTTACAAAAGAGACTAAACCAAGAAATTAAGAAATTAAAAAAAGAAAAAAGAGAAGACGAGATCAACAACAATTAAAGGGGAAAAAAGGCAAATCAAATTACGGTACTGCGTATTTTAAACTTGTTTCTTTAATCAAGGAAAGTCCTTTCTAAAGAAAAATCATCTGTTAAGGTAATTTTGTTTACAGTCTACAGTAGCTCTTTCAGACTGGAAGTATAACAATTTGATTAATTATTATTTCAGAGCCATATACTAGTTTCCTGAAAGAATTGTCAGAGGTGGTATGTTTACTTCTTGGGGAAACCACAGGTAATCTTGAGAGAATTTCATGTCAAAATTCAGCTGCATTAGTACTGAGACATAATTATTCTTCAAAAGGATCACAAAATCAAAAGCCAAGTTGGATAAAACAAGTGTAACGATACACACACCAAGAAATTGAGAATTGATCTTTGGTAAACCACAATCCGGGTAGGAAATTAAGGAACCTGGGACAGGGGTAGACTGTCATCTCTTCTTACAATTAAAAGCCATAATTTTGACAGAAAAGTAAATAAATGGGACTCTTCATACTTGAACGGGGAACTGGAAACATATGTGGTACATGTAAAAAAGAGTCTATGTGTGTGGAGGGGAGGTGGCTTGCTTGGCATAAAGCTCAAAACATCTTTAAATTGAAATGAGAGAGAAAATATGCCTTGATAAAAATCTTACCTCCTTCGTAACATGGGTGTCCCTCAGAAGGATGACAGATGTGCTGAAACATTATAGCCACTGGGGTGTCTAGTGAGGCTTGGGGCATAATCCCCCATTTCTTGTCATCACCTCTATCAGTACACAGTTTCTGTTTATCCCAATATACCATAAAAATATTATCATTTTCCACGTCTCTGGTGATGTGAAATACCTTGGGAAGCACCGGTGAAAAAGAGTTTATCTTGCCATTCAAGGATCCCGGTGGTTTGACCCCATTAACCTTCCTAACCTTGAATCCTTCCACACCGTTTATGGGAACTGTACAGCAGCCAAAATGCCCTGCTCACATTTTTTGCCTTAAAGCCATCATATTTCCCAAATGTGACCATCTCTGTTAATGACCTGACCCTCTTCTGGGAATCTCCTTTCTCCCTATCTTCATATCTCCAAGTATAATCCATCCACAAATCCTGTATTATATGCCACCTGTGCCACAATCATTCCTGTTACTGCATTTGTACATAATCTTTTTCTTCTCACTGAAGAGCCAGAGTAGTTTATTATCTGTAGTTTTTGTTTGTTTGTTTGTGGGCCACGCAGTGTGGCCTGTGGGATCTCAGTTCCCCGACCAGGGACTGAACCTGGGTCACAGCAGTGAAAGCCCAGAATCCTAACCGCTAGGCCACCAGGGAACTCCCCTATTATTTGTAGTTTTTAATGTCATGTGCAGCTTTCTATTTTGTACTATTGTTATTTATATACACAGTTTTTTAGTTTGCTAACTATAATTAAAGCTCTTTGACAGCTAAATTTAAGTAAATGTACTCCAGCAAACATTTTCTGAGTACCTTTATGTGCCAAGTACTATACTAGGTGCAGAGGATATAAAAATTAATGTGGCTCCACTATCACCAGACTTATGTAGCATTGCTCTTAAAGTTGTAGCAAATAAAATACGGAAGAAAACTGATGTAAAAGACATAACAACCACTGGAAAAGAGACAAAATAGTCGTTATTTGCAGATGATTACTGCATACCTACAAATCCTAGAGAATTAACTGGAAAGCTTGGAACTAATAATATGGCTCCATGAGGTGATTAGAAACAAAATTAAAATGTTTCAAAATATCTTTGGGACTTCCCTGGTAGCGCAGTGGTTAAGCATCCGCCTGCCAACGCAGGGGACACAGGCTCGAGCCCTGATCCGGGAAGATCCCACATGCCACGGAGCAACTAAGCCCATGCGCCACAACTACTGAGCCTGCGCGCCACACATACTGAAGCCCAGGCACGCAGAGCCTGTGCTCCGCAATAAGAGAAGCCACCGCAATGAGAAGCCTGCGCACCACAACCAAGAGTAGTCCCTGCTCGCCACAACTAGAGAAAGCCTGCGTGCATCAACGAAGACCCAACGCGGCCAAAAATAAATAAATAAAATAAATTTTTTAAAAAACTTAAAAATTAATGCAATAATAAAAAAATATGCTTATTTGGGGGAATAAAAATCCCAAAATGTGTATGAATCACACACACACACACAAAACACGTTTGTATAAACGAAGCATCATATCATGTTTCTAGAAGGAAAGACTAAATATAATAAATATTTCAATTTTCCAAATTTACTAACGAGTTTAATGCATTACCAATCAAAATCTCAAGGGAATCTTTCAACCCAAAATTCACCTGGAATATATAAAAATAGCCAAATTTTAATGGCAAAATGATAAATAGAGAAAATTTAAAGGCACCTACAAACATAAAAAATATTAATCTGAGTTATCAAAAAAAATGCAAACTAAAATTATAGTTCATCTCCAAATACTTGCCCAGTCTTGGTAGCAAGTATGTTCCTATTATCAGTCACGCTATCAGAGCCAGGCGCCATTAAACACATGGCTGCTACAAAGTCTTCAGATCTGATAAATTTCTACCTTATTCAGTTGACAATGTCACAGCAAAGAAGTATGAGAGAACAATGAGTTCAAGTCTCTACATTTAATTGTGACCATCAAAGAAGAAATGGTTGATGTTATCCTAGAGAACGTAATACCAAAAATGGTCAATTATGCTAAACTTCAGCATTTCAATATAATAATTGGAGGAAGAGGAGAAGGAGAAAACCCAGTCTGTGACCAGTCATCTTAAAGAAGAAGGTACATAAAGGCAGGATGAAACTATAAGAAGGGGAAAGAAGATTAAGGGCTAAAATGAATTTATCCTTGCAAAACTGTTAAGAAGAACAAAGAAGCAAAATAAACAAACAAAAACAGAGGGCACAAAAAGAATGATGTTCAATCTGGAAAGAGTTAAGAGAAAGGTAAATTTGAAGGTAGGAAAGCATGCATCAAGCATCTTTAAGTTAATTCAAGTCTCCAGATCCGGACAGATTACATACCAAGATAGCAGAAAAACTCAGATACCATAGCAAAACTACTCGAAGCACTGCTATGTAACCATGGAGAATGGAAAAGTTACCAGAAGACTGGGGATAGGCAAATATCACTTGAGTTTTTTAAAATGGGATCATCATAAGCCATCATGGGGTCACTAAGAATAAGTCTTTCAAAATAATTCTCAGTTCCTTTTGGACTGGCTTGCCAGGTTGGTACATTTTGGGAATACCTCATTTCAGCAAAATATTTCACAAGTCTCTCGTATCCTCGGGCAATAAAGAGAAAAGTAAACCAGATGACAGTAATTAGGCAGCCTGGTAACTGAATGAACAGCCATACCCTAAAATTCATGGATCTGTGCCAGCATGGAAAGGGTTGAGTCTTCTATGATTTGCAACCAACCTTGGTTCTCACAGCATTTTACACATAACTCTATTATAGCAATTATCACACTGCATTATAGTTATATAATTACATGTCTATTACTCCCTGTAGCCTGTGAACTCCCTGAAGGAATGATTACTAGTCATCTTGTTATCCCTAGCGGGGAGCCTAAGACTGGCACAGAGTAGACAATTTGATACATGTCTGTAAGTTTTAACTGAATAAAAACTTTGAAGGTATCATTTCAAGATTTACAGATGGCACAAAGCTGAAAGAAATTGCTAATATTTTTGATGACAGAATTTTAAAAAAAGTTAAAAAGCCCTTGACAAGCTGGAACTATGAACCAGCGCTTACACAGTGAAATTTAATAGAGATATAAGTAATGTCTGGAACTTGGAATTATAAAAAAAATCAACTGTGCATTAAAAACAGAAGAGACTTGACTTAAAACAGCTGGGTATCTTGACAGCGAACCCAGTATGAACCAGTGGGGTGCTGTGGCAGGTATTGTTGGCTTTGACAGAAATACAGTGCCTGAAGGAGACAGGTGAGAGTGTCACAGGTCAGACCATATCTAGAGCATCATGCTTCTGGATACATGTTTTACAAGGACTACTCACAATTTAGCACTTGTCCAAAAGCAGGCAACTAGGATGGTGGTGGACCTGGGGACCACAGAATGTGGGAAATAGTTAAAGACATGAAAGAGATTTAGCTTGGAAAATGATCCTTCAGAGTATATGACAGCAAGTTTCATGCTTCTGACTTACTGTCTAGGGAGGATATATTATTTGTTGAGTATGGTTCCACAAAGCTGAACTGGGTCCATTTTTGCAAAGAAGCAGAAAGTTAGATTTGAGTAAATTATAATTAATTGTAATAATTAAAACTCTTCAAGTGTGACATATTAACATGCTTTCTCAGCATGGAAGCACTCAATTTGAGACGGTACAGCCATACCTCAGGGATTTGAAAAGAGCAAATTCCTACCTGGTGTAACAAGTTTGACTAAGTAACCCCTGATTTAACATGTACGGTTTCATGTTATTTTATAAGATGAAAGCTGGAAGGCAGAATGCCGTAACAAGCCTCAAATGACTTGTGAGACACATTTCTGAAGGAAACTGCATACACAACTTTTCTGACACTGCTCTTGAGAAGGATGGCTGGGGCTACTGCAGCAAATGCACCCATAACCCAGAGCGATGGCAGATCATCTGTAAGACACTGCCATGCCTCGTGTGGGTTGGACTCTCCAACATGCCGGCAGGTAGGGGAGACCAGGAGCATCACTCTATTATGTAGGTACACTGTAAAAGTACATAAAAATACACAGGCAGTCAAGAGGAATGAATTTCTAAACTCTATAACCATACCCTCCCTCTTTTTTACACTGATTCCCAGACTCATTGACTGATTTAGAACAATTTTCCCAGCCAAAAAAAAAACCAAACACCTTTAGCTCATCAACTAAAGGGCAACACATATTTAATATGCAATTTTTCAAACCATCCTTCAAATACCTTCAATAGCCAGTTATATCACCAGAGATGCACACCTACACATTTAAGATTAATTCAAATTCCAAGCAGAAGTCAAAAGTGCATTGAAATGTGACTTTACGTCCAGTGCAATGTAAACAAGTCAATTTTTCAATGCATCTTGACTAAATGTAAAATATCATCTGTTTCTGTGACAAACAAGTCTGTGCCATTAATCATATGCTTCCAGGTGCAACAACTCACATTCAAATTAAACCATGAAATAGCATCACAGTGTTAAGATTCACACAAACTAATCTTTTAACAGATTGTAGGAAAAAAACATACATTAAAAGAAGACTCGGGAGAAAAATGTTACACAATAAAAACATCTGAAAGGGCTTAAGCACCCAAGCAGATAGAATTCTGGTTTTTGAGCTGCATAGGAATAAACATTAAACAAAACTCAGAGCCTGCTCTTAAACAACGAATACATCATAAAAAATATTTCTTTTTATAGTCACAGGACTGAGAGTTTTGCTGTTTATATCTATCCCAGCATACAAATCCATAGTACTGCCAGGACTGTCCCCTCTGACTTAACTGGGAAGCCAGACAGAAGAGTCTGCCTGGGCTTCTTTTAGTTTAGCTCAGTTTGTGTCCAAAACAGGCCCAAGAATCATCTCTTCTTCAGTCGCTACACTCCTGCCTGCCAGTTACACGGCTCCAAACATTTCCCTTCCAGCTACAGATTATTAAACTGTTTTGTTGTTTTAAAACTTGATTTAGAACTGCAGTAGATAACTTTTTTTGCTTCAGGCTCCCCTAGGTCAGCAAGCTGCAACAACGTTCGAACAGTGCAATAGCGTCCATTGCACATTAAAAGCAAGGATGGTGCCAGGAACCAGCAAAGTGATATATTCTAGGTTAGCCATGTCAGGCATTTTCCAGTCCCAAAGCAGGTTTCATATAATCAGCCCATGGGCCAAGGGATGCACATGGCTGTCTGTACTTGCCCGCTTGTGTCCTCCGCTTGCCTCCCTTGTGTTCTTGTGACCTGCCCCATTGAACTCCCTGGACAAGTTTCCCAGGGAGCAACACTACACAAGAGAGACGCAATCCTTTGAGAGTCCTTCCTTTCTGCCTTGGGTCTTACACTGTACTGCTACAGGGCTTTATACTGCATCATCTGGCAAGCCACACATCATTCCCAGTTCTCAGTTGAATTCCCTTTAAAATGGTACCCCAGCCTAGCCTATTTGAGAGAAAAGCCATTAAAAAAAAAAAAGAGAGAGACAAAACTTAAAAACCAACAGTACAAATAAAAATGTTAATAGGCATACTGTCAAATCAAGGTTAAAAATTTAGCTCCTCTGATTAACGAATCAAGATAAGACTAGGATAGTCATCGAGGTACTGAGATATAAAGATATGAGAACAAAAGCTTCATCTCAAGAGTTTCTATGCTCTCTTACTTACTAGATTTCCTTCTTTTGTACTCATTATTTCTTTGCTCTCTTGTCCTCTTTCACAGAGACATTTTGTCCCAGATGACGAATGAAGGAGTATGTAAGGTTTTAATTTCATAACAGTCTTTGGAGAATTTTCCCAAAGTAATTTAACCTGAAGTTAAAGTTGTATATGATAGTTGCACGTGGTAGTTTTCAAGGATTTTGAATAAAATGGACTAGCATCCTTTTAAGAGAACACTTTTTTTTTAGAAAGTAGGATGAGGAAATAAACAGAACATTGCACCGACTAAGACTTAGATGAAAGAGAATTTTAGAATTAATTTATGCCTTAGAAATGGTCTTGACAATATTTAGCTAAATCAAAGAACTTAAAATATATCAGGGGGCTTCCCTGGTGGCGCAGTGGTTGAGAGTCCGCCTGCCGATGCAGGGGACACGGGTTTGTGCCCTGGTCCGGGAGGATCCCACATGCCGCGGAGCGGCTGGGCCCGTGAGCCATGGCTGCTGAGCCTGCGCGTCCGGAGCCTGTGCTCTGCAACGGGAGAGGCCACAGCAGTGAGAGGTCCGCATACCGCAAAAAAAAAAAAAAATCTCCCAGTGTAATTCATTTGATTTTTTTTTTTGAGTCCTCATCCAAATCTGTAGCGTTCAGAGTTTAGCTAAACTTCATGACAAGTAACACACATAATAAACTCAGAAAGAGAAAACAAACTTTTGATGGTACCGTTAGAAAACCAAACTATATTAACCAGCTTTGGAGGATGGAGAGTGATCGACATTTCATTTCCCAAATTTCAGCTTCTGCTGCCTGTCATCATTCTCACCCAGGACTAAGAAGACCACACAGTGAAATGTTCTCAGTGTTTCACAGCCTGAGGCTCTTACGACTTTTTATGGACACACACAGAATCTAAAATGACTAGGAAATTTTGTTTTAAGACTGTCCAGAGATACACCTAAAATCTTTAGGTAATTTTCCAGACTCTAGATTTAAGGTATAATAATTTTGGATCTTAACACATTACCATTTAAACAGATTTTCATCTGCTTAAGAAGAGACAACAGCCCCACATCTTGATAAAAATACTTGCAAAAATAGACAGCTATATAAAAACGAGTAACTATCAAAGACAGCCCACATTTTAAAAAAGTAAATGCATCTATTATCTACATTTAGAGCCCTGACAACTATGTTCCCAAGAAGTTGCCTCTGCATTTTTCACTTCCCAGCTAATATTAGATGCATCTTCACTTACTGCGATTTAATCTAATTAGTAAGAGGAAAAAGTTACTGACATTGAAATCTACTTAGTGGACTTTGGAAGAAAAAGAAAACTGAGCCGAAGATTGGCACTGTGCCTCTGCGCCCTGAAGTGTGGACTGTTTAACAATATGGTAAGCCCATCATCAGCCCCGGTTGTACCACCAGCTATGGTTTTGAGATAAAGAGGTTTTATAATTACGCACCCCAAATTTAAAATTCACCATCAACTTAAAGAAAAAGAATGTGGCAGTGGTGGCTCCCACTGCAAAGAACTTTTGGGATCATTGATGTTAAAGTCCAGAGAGAGAAAATATATTATGTTCTACCATCTTACCATATCATGTATAGATTACTGTAGATAAACATACCCACATCAATCTCAACCAGGCATTTTGCTGAGACTTGCAGAAATGAAACAAGTAAAAAAGCAAATGAAAAATACATTCCTTTTTATGCAAAAACAAGGTCTGGTTAAAACATTTTAACCAGAGGTGCAGTCTGGAGAGCATGAAATCAGCTTAAGAAGATAAATTGAAACAGGGAAGATTCCTGAACCAAAAAAAGGTATTTTACACACACAAAAAATTTATTTTTTACATACTAATTATTCTAATGTGGTTTGGAATCAGATGCTTTCTAATATATTTGCTCACCTTAGTGTTATTATTATTGGCTTTTCCCCCTCAGCCTCCGACTTTCTCTAAGACCTGCATCTTGCCAAATTCAGAATCACCAACATGAATATTTTTCATAACTATAACTGCTCAGATTGGGAAGAGAATATTTTATAACTACGGTTTTGAGTATTCCAATGGAATGAACCACACTGGTTTATTCTGAGGAATCTCTCTCTTTGTATAGTGTATGTGTCATAGTACTTGTTTGATTAATTGAGGGCTACTGTGGACAGACAGATCAATCTGTCTTCTTTTATTAGCACTGTGATTTTAAAAATCTACACATTAAATTGATGGATTTGATAACATCTTGATCTTAGGGTATTAAGCACTTATGTATTTAATCTTAACAATTCAGCTATATATGATTATCCAGAAATTGATATTTTTCTTTCTAAGTCTTTTCCCCGTCACATTTATCTTTTTTTAAACCATGGACGTTAACTCAGCCTATTTAAAATAATTCTTTACTGGAAAGCAATCCAAGAAAAGGTCCATAAGTCCTTCACAAAACATACTTTCACTGATTTTTAACCTGAGATGACTGAAAGAATATCTTTCAATTTCTAAAGGTATAAAGTATTTTTAATAGTCTTACTGTGGTATAATTGACATATAATAAAGTACACATATTTAAAGTATACAATTTGATAAATTTCGACAAATGTATGCATCTATGAATACCATCACCACAATCGAGGTAATAAATGTATACATCACCCCGCCCCAAATTTTCTCATGACCCTTTCAATCCTGCCATTCCACCTCTCCTCTTGTCTCCTGTCCCTATCCCTCAGGCAGTCACTGAAATACCTTCTGTCACTAAATATTAGTTTGCATTTTCTAGAACCTTATACAAACAGGATATAAATTTATTCCAGTATGGGAATACTACTCTACTCAAAATGCTCCATTTTGTCTGGCTTCTTTCACTCTGTATAATTATTTCATGATTCATCCATGTTGTGGCATGTGCCAATAGTTCATTCTTTTTTTATTGCTAAATACCACTTCATTATATGGATATACAACAATTTGTTTATCCATTCACCAACTGATGACATTTGGGTTGTTTCCAGTTTTGTCCTATTACAAATAATGTTGCTGTGAACATTTATGTACAGGATTTTGAGTGAATACAAGTTTTCATTTCTCCTAAGAGTGGAACAGCTTATTAGATTGGTTTGCATTTACCTTAAGAGACTGCCACACTGTTCTCCAAAGTGGTTGTATCATTTTACATCTCTACTGGCAGTGAATGAGAGTTCCAGTTCTTCTACATCCTTGTCAATATTTGATATAGTCAGGCTTTTTAATTTTAAATATTTTAATACGTGTGTGGTGATTTTAATTTGTATTTCCCTAATGACTAATAACGCTAAGCATCTTTGCATGTCCTTATTTACTTTCTTTATATTTTCTCTGATGAAGTATCTATTCAAATCTGTTGCCCATTTTTTAAGAGTATTGTTTCTTTTATTATTAAATTCTCAGTATTCTCTATATATTCTGGATTGAAGTTCTTAATCAGATATATGATTTCCAAATAATATTTACCTAGCCCATGACTTGTCTTTTCACTAACAGTGTCTTTCAAAAAGCAGAAGTCTAAGTATTATGAAATCCAACATACCAATTTTCTTTTTATGGATTATGCTTTTGGTGTCTTATCTAAGAAATCTTTGCAGAACCCAAGGTCACAACGATTTTCTCCTATGATGTTTTCTTCTGGAAGCTTTATAGGTTTAGGTCTCATATTTAGGTCTAGGATCCATTTCGATTTAAATTTTTGTGCATGCTATAAGGTTCAAGCACTTCTAAATCTTGTGTCATATGTCATTATTTTTGTCTATTTGCTATTTCTAATCTTAATGGATTTTGGTCAGAAAACACATTATACATGGTCATGCATGTAAAAATTTTATGTGTATATCAAAAGAATGTGTATTTTCTATTTGAGTATAAACGTATATAATTGTCAATTAGATCAAGTTAGTTAATTGGCTTTTTAAATGCTTTACATGCTTTTATTTACTTGATCTGCTGTCTTCTGAATAAAGTATGGCTAAATTCTTCTACTAATTATGGATCGGTTGACTTTTTCTTACATTTCTTACATTTTTCTTAGTTTTAGAATTATGCAGTTAAATATGTTAAGGTCAATACTCAGTTATTTTAGTATACCAATATAAAATATCATTATTCTCATTTACATTCTTTGCTTTGAATTTCATTTCATCTGATACCAATATTGCTTCCAGTACTTTCTTTTCAATGGCCTTTTTTTAGGGTATCTTTTCTATCCCTTTATTTTTACCTTACTGTATCTTTTTATTGTAGAAGTGTCTCTCATCATCCTTATATAGCTGAATATTTTATACTCAGTGTTTTTATGCCACCCATATTATAAATGGGGAATTTAATCTATTTACAGTTACTGTAATTACTAATGTATATATAGATGTTTTCTATTTATCATAACTTTTTGTTCATTATTTTGTTTGTTATTTTTTTCCCATTCTTGCATTTTGCTGAATTTATCAAATCTTCTTTGCTTTCTCTCCTTGGAGTGAATTTATTTTGTAAATTAAAAAAGAAAGTTTTCATGAAAAAAATGCACACAATACTAAAAAGCAACAATTCTACTGGAACCCAGTAAACTCTCACTCCACTCTCTAACATAACTTATTATATTAGTTGAATATGTAAACTTTCAGACATTAAAAAAAAGTATTTATGTATTTATCATCCTTTTATTGTTAGAGTGTTAATTTTAAAAGATAAAAATTTTAAAAAGATATATATATATATATATATATACAGATTGCCAACAAACACATGAAAGGATGCTCAACATCACTAATCATTAGAGAAATGCAAATCAAAACTACAGTGAGGTATCACCTCACACCAGTCAGAATGGCCATCATCAAAAAATCTACAAACAATAAATGCTGGAGAGGGTGTGGAGAAAAGGGAACCCTCTTGCACTGTTGGTGGAAATGTTAATTGATAGAGCCACTATGGAGAACAGTATGGAGGTTCCTTAAAAAACGAACAATAGAACTACCATATGACCCAGCAATCCCACTACTGGGCATATACCCTGAGAAAACCATAATTCAGAAAGAGTCATGTACCACAATGCTCATTGCAGCTCTATTTACAATAGCCAGGACATGGAAGCAACCTAAGTGTCCATCGACAGATGAATGGATAAAGAAGATGTGGCACATACATACAATGGAATATTACTTCGCCATAAAAAGAAATGAAACTGAGTTATTTGTAGTGAGGTGGATGGACCTAGAGTCTGTCATACAGAGTGAAGTCAGAAAGAGAAAAACAAATACCGTATGCTAACACATATATATGGAATCTAAAAAAAAAAGTGTGAGATGGGTGTATATATATATACAGCCTCTTCAATAAGTGGTGCTGGGAAAACTGGACAGCTACATATAAAGGAATGAAATTAGAACACTCCCTAACACCATACACAAAAATAAACTCAAAATGGATTAAAGACCAAAATGTAAGTCCAGACACTATAAAACTCTTAGAGGAAAACATAGGCAGAACATTCTAGGGCATAAATCACAGCAAGATCCTTTTTGACCCACCTCCTAGAGAAATGGAAATAAAAACAAATATAAACAAATAGGACCTAAAGATATATAATTTTAAATTATTAGAAAGATATATATTTAAACTTCAATTTTTCTTTTGTTAATTATAATCTTACTCTAAATATATAAAGAATATACTTTAATGGTTTTTTCTCTTTACCTAACTCTGCCATCTCCCATGCTGAAATCAGAAATAATGCTATTTTATTATGTGTGTTTCTATGATGACAATGAATGGTTTCTCCTTCTTCACAGTATGTCTAGGTATGGGTCTTTTCTTGGCACTCAGAGGGCTCACTAAATCTCAGTACTCTTTTTCATATTAGAGGCTCTTTTTCTATTGTTTTTAAAATTATTTTATTCTCCAGTTTCTCTTTACTCTCCTTTTAGAGCTCATGCTTCATAGAGAGATGTTGGAACTTCTGTAACTATTCCCTTTGTCTCTTGAATTTTCTTTCATACTTACAAAGTATTCCTTTGAGAAGGCATTCTGAGGACATTCCCTTGCTCAGTCCTTAGTTTCACTAATTTACATATGAGTTATATCAACTGCCATTTTCATTTTAAATTTTTAAGTCAAATTTTAATTTCCCAAGTTCTGTGTTACATTCTTTGTCATAAATACAAAACATTCCTCCATCTCTCTGAATGTCCTCTTCTGATCATTCTATTACCTCTAGATCCTTGGACATCTTTTCTTCTGACTTTTGTTTGGTTGTCTTTCTTTCATGGTGTTGGTTTTCCTCATACTGTGGTATGTCATGATTATATGCTTATCCTTTGTTTGAAAATCTGTTTGCCAGCTCTTTTGTTTACCATTGCCTGTTTCCAGTGATTAACAGGGACAGACAAGTGGCTTGTCTCCCTTGTGTGTGGGCTTTCTAACCCACCTGGCAGTCAGTACATTACTGGAGCACTGCCCTGCCTGAGTCTAGCACCCACACTCAAGGATTTAGTTTGTGGGTAAACACAGCTGCTATCCACTACCTAACACAAGAAGAAAAGAAAAATAAAGGCATAGCTCCAAATATAAAGCCCCAATTAATAACTTTGATAAGCTCCCCTGATTAATAATCCTGATGAATTCCCCTTCTATTTCATGTTTCCATCGTCTGTACCTCAAGCTTTGTCTTGCTTTCCTTTTTCTATTATAGATTTAAATCTATCTTTGTAATAGATTTATTATTGTTTGTTTGTTTTCTGATATTATTGTCATTTCATGAGATTTTGGCCAGGGAGGGAGAATAGACACAGTAAAAAAAAATCAATCTTCGGGGGCTTCCCTGGTGGCGCAGTGGTTGAGAGTCTGCCTGCCGATGCAGGGGACACGGGTTCGTGCCCCGGTCCGGGAAGATCCCACATGCCGCGGAGCGGCTAGGCCCATGAGCCATGGCCGCTGAGCCTGCGCGTCCGGAGCCTGTGCTCCGGGTCCGGGAAGATCCCACATGCCGCGGAGCGGCTAGGCCCATGAGCCATGGCCGCTGAGCCTGCGCGTTCGGAGCCTGTGCTCCGCAACGGGAGAGGCCAAAACAGTGAGAGGCCCGCGTACCCCAAAAAAAGAAAAAAAAATCAATCTTCAATTCTCAATCATAAGAGCTTCCCATGACTGTGTTAAAAATAATAATTAACTTTATATGGTAAGTTCTTCACATTATTACCTCTCACAACAATGCCATAAATATCAGTAAATTTCAAGATTAAAATGATCAAGCATCATCAATAGAGCCTTTAGACAATACTTTGGATCTTAAAAAATTAAAAACCACAAATTTGTGACACCTCAAAAACAAATCTAACCAGTTCTATTTCATCTGGCTCCAGCATACGTCAGAGAATCAATCCAGTCTGATAAGTGATGAATAGCTACAAACATATTACCTCTTCAACAATTGTCAAGTTGCTATTCCAATTATAGGAACATAGTAAAGCTATTTAATTTTTCTGAGAACTTCCATAATTGTTATGGCCAACATCACTCTCCCACGAAAATACCCAAAGAGTTGGGCTCAGAGGAGTGAGTGAGTGTGTGTGTGTAGGGCGGGGTTGTATGGCAGAGCAGAAATTGTATCCTCAGGGCTCAGCATGTAGTTAGTATTCATTAACTATTCACTGAAATGAATTCAGCAACAACTACAAAACATTTGCCTCTGAAGCATCTAACATTACTCTAGCATCTTGGGGCACAATTTGGCAAATTTCTCTCTAGCTTAGAACTATGGATATATTTTATACAACATACAACAAACCTTCAAGACTATGTTGTGCTTTTCAGTTCTTCATAACTTTACAGTCTAGTATGGTAAATACCAGTATTGAGTACACGATTCAACTAGGATCATATAGAAAGGACAAAGAAGACATGACAGGGGGAAAGACAGCCTAGGAACAGATGGGACAAAAGTCAAAGAGGTGACAGTAGGCTTGGTTTATGCTAGGACAAGACTGAACCAAGCCTACTGTCACCTCCATGACTTTCATCTCTTCTGTTCCTTTCCCTAGACTTTGTGTGATGTCTTGTCCTTTCTGTACGATCCTAATTGCATGCTGTACTGTTTTAGTACTTCCCATACCAGACTATAGTGCGTCTCAAAGTAAAGACCACAGTCATAGAAACTTGGTTAAGTCAGTATTCGTTATTTGTTATTTGATGGATGTTTGGTCTGCCTCACACTACCCACGCAAAAAGAAAACTTTGAGATTTATTAAAATGTCTCCTGTACAAAATAAAACTAAAGAATTGACAAAGTCAGGGATAAAGGAAAATAGAGGAAATAATCCTTTATAGTCCTGCACAGTTGTTAGAGACTGCCTCTATGGTTCCCAGAGGCTGATGCGAAGTAGATACTGTAAGTTTTTACATAAAAAATAAACTAGTTATGCTATACCAAAGAGGAGAACAGTTATCAGCATCTTCAGCTGCTAGAAAAGAAAGCAGCAATGGAGAAGTTAAATGCCTTGCCCAATGTCCCCTGGCTTGTTTTTTAGAGGAAAATACTAGTCTCTTGACTTCCAGTGCTGTTGCTGCAATATCACACTGAAACCAAATACACAGTGAAAATTAGTTGCTATTATGGCAACCCCTGGGAGAAACAGAAATACCTATTCCCCTGTGAGGGATAAGAAGTTAAGCTAAGAACCCGACACAAATGTTCTGTGAGGAAGCTGGGCAGAGCGAGAAGACATGAAATGACCTGATTGCCCCTAAAGAGGAAACAGTGGTGAGGCAGCAACCTCAGAGGCACATGAGAACCCCACTGCCAGGGGCTGGGAGGTTTAAAAGTCTGGGACACTAGTTTCTAGAACGCTCTATATACACAGAGTCTTATAAAGCAAATTGTTAAGCGCTATACTAAACTATGACTGAGAAGACAGATTTTTAAAAATTTCCTAGGGCACTTCTCCAGAAGAAAACAAAAATTAAGGTCAGGTCTACATCAGCCAGTAACAGATTTCTGGGCCCCTAGATTCACTTATTTGGCTCTGCTGACTGTTTGGCTCAGTTTTCCCTTAGCAAGTGTAAAAAACGCTTGAACACCACCACCCTGGGATCCTGTTCAACCAATTCAGATAGCTGTGGCCTTTTAACTCACATCCAAGTGACTTGGCTTTATACCAATATCATTTCCCCTAGTAAAGCCTAAGCCTAAGTGAGAAAGTACACAGCTCAGAGAGCCAGGAGTTAACTGGCTGTTCCCATTCCAGAAAGGTCTGGTTCTTTTCCTAGATAAGGAAACAATACTATATCAAGATGTTTCGATCATTCAATATTACATATTACACTGGATCCACAACTATAAAAAGAGAATTAGTGGGAATACCACTATCTATTCTTAAAGCATCTCTTCTGAGGTGCTTCAGGCAACTGAACTTTTCTTTTCCAGCCCAATCCCTCGGGAAATAAATAGTGATGATTTATTAAAACTTACATTTTACAGATAAGAAAACAACAACAAGAAGTTCAAATGCAGAGGGGGACAGAGTGTCTTGAGGCTACACTCTACTTGCTGAACCACATTTTTTCCTTATAATTATACAACAGATACAGAACATGCACATTTACTTGTATGTAGCTGACTGTCACTCAGCTCAAAGCACGGTCCTAAGGTATTTTGTGGACCTGGCCACACTTGGGCCCCACCTCTGTGCTGCCATGTTCCTTTGCCAGGGTCATGGTTTCTTGCCTCTTTTCCCATAGAAACCCACGTGGAGATGTCTAAAACAGTTTTCAAATGGCAAGTTGCTTTCTCCTATACCAGCAAAGAATGTAGGCAATTCTACTTGTCCCTTACAGCAATGTGGCCACAATAACCTCTTCAAGTCTGTCTGCTTATACTCATTTTTTTCCTAATATACAACCAATTTATTGGTTTATATTGTCGTGTTTCCTCCTCTGTCTTTGTTGTATAGCATGACCTTCAGAGCCAGTGAGTACATTAAATTCATAGGTATTTAGTTGCATTATTTTTTTAATAGGAGGCAGTAGTGGCCATATAGAGGGAATAATCATAATATACAAAGGACAGTGAGAATATATCAGATAAAAATTAAAGAGCTATTATTCCCTCCAAAGTAAGTTTTAATAAAAGATTCTGAAGGAAGAAAGCTTTATTTTGGCAAAAGACATCAAATGGCCTGGGTACAAAAAGCAGGAATTACAAGAAGCAGGCAGCAGTGCCCCCTGGGCTGCCTGTTAAGAAGTCTGCCCTGTACAGTTTCTGGAGAAATTAAGAAATGCAAATAACCTGGACAGATTAACAGCACCCGAAGATAACCAGCAGCATACAAAGAAACAGCACCTTTCACTATGAGGAGGCGTATTCCTCCAGGCAAACAAAGAAACAGGACAGAGTCAACATCTGTTTCATATAACAGCTTGGCTGCTGAAAGAAGCAACCTTTAAAAAATGGCTTAGCTGACAATCCTTAAAAATCATTCAGTCACTATTGCATGGGCTGAAGTAAATGGGTAAATGAACACAACTTGCACTTTCCATACGACCCTCGCCACCTTCCTCTAAAGAAAAGAGAATAAAGTGCAAACAAAAATCCTCATGAACTTCCCTTTTGATTGACGACTAGCAGCAATGAATACTGAAGTGTAAAAGACAGCTAACTGGTTTTTAACATTTCTTTGCTTTCCCAAAGTCAACTGGGAAGACAAGACTGCCAAAGAGTATATTAGGTGGGGATGGTGGCCAGGATAGGGGGTGGGGAAACAATTCAGACATAACTCCTTAGGATATTAAGAGAAGAAAACAAGTCATTTGGCCAAACCAACCATGGTTCCAGAATTCAGTTTGAGAGAGAAAAAGGAACATGATGATGTCTGGATGCCTATCAATAAGTGGTAACAAACGAAACATGTTAAGAAATGAAATTTTCCTCTCTGGATTCTATCAATTTGTAAATGAAATTTCAAAATCAAGACAGAGACACCTATGAATGCATAAAAATCTGTTCGTAGATTTAAGAACTGGACATTTCTAAGATGAAAAATTATCAGAGCTGTGATGTCACTGCAGTGTGACCACTGCTTCCAACTCAAGTTAAATGCCAGATGCTTCACTTACCTTAGTAATGTGGTTAAAATACATAAGCCAAACAGAATGAAAGCAATTAAGAGGTACTATGACAGACAAGAGATTTTTCAGGTGGAATCTGAAAACAGAAAGAAAGGTGATTAGGTGGAAAGGGACAAAAACATTTACTACTAACACACATGTAGTGCCAAAAAATATGCTGGGCAGCTACCCAAGACCCCAACGAGGTAAGGTCCCTTCCCAGTGACTTTTCAGTTTAAATAGGTATAATGCAATGAAAGAGAAGATCACTTTGTCTATGAGGGAGGGAGGCATGACCATAAAAAGAAAAAGCAATCAATATGTGATCTGTGTTGTTTTCGGAGACCTTGGGGTAAAAAGGCTTTACGGAAAGTTGTTTTTGCGGGGTATGAGGGAGTGAGGATATAATTATAATAAAAGCAAATCTTCCAAAAATGTTAGCTATGGGCCAGGTGGTCTCTAAGTACTTGACCTACGTCGACTAATTTAGTCCTCACAAGGATTATATGATGTAGGGACTATTATTACTACATTTTACAGGTAAGGAAACAGAGATACAGCAAAGTAGACTTGCCTGGAAGCATGCAGAATGCCCGGGCTTTGAAACAAGCCACCAGGAGGAAGGGCAATCCTTTGAAAGATTAATCTGCCTATCCAGCATCCTGCTCAGTGTCTTGCACAACAACCAGAAAAATAAAAATAATAGAGCAAGACAAGCAGAGTAATCAATTAAAGCTAAAAGAGAAAGGATTTAGATTAGTTTCAAACAAACAAACAAAAAAACCTTTCCAAAGTAAAGAATATGCTGGGGGAAAAAAAAGTTCATTGAGCGATACTACAGAATGTCCTTCGTCAGGATGGAAACTAACACTCAGCCTTGCTGGATGCTGTTAAAAATAAATCCCTTCAAGTATGGAAGGGATTAACCTAGAAATTCATTTTAGGCCTATAAGAAGTCATATTTGGCTTTAATCAAGGAGAGAAGTTAAGTAGATGTCAAGAGTCTCCCCTTCTGTCCATTAGCCAGTCTATTCAGGGACTATGCTTGACTTAACACTATAACCACCACCATTTTCTAGAACTCAGCCTGAGCATATAATATGTACTCTGTAAATATTTGTTGACTGACTGAATTAGAAAAAAATAAAAGAATATCAAAATGACATGTTTATGGAAGATTCTGTAAGTTTTGGAAACTATCTAGAATAAGGTAAGACTGCTTCGGAAGGCAGTCTTGAATAAATCAGAAGAGGGAAGCACTGGAGTGCTGAGGGCACTGGCGTCAGACCATAACTGAAGAAGAGTTTGACTTGAAAGACTTCTAAATAAGAACCTACTGACTAGGGGCTTCCCTGGTGGCTCAGTGGTTAAGAATCCGCCTGCCAATGCAGGGGACATGGGTTCGAGCCCTGGTCTGGGAAGACCCCACATGCCACGGAGCAACTAAGCCTGTGTGCCACAACTACTAAGCCTGCGGTCTAGAGCCGGCAAGCCACAACTACTGAAGCCTGCGTGCCACAACAACTGAAGCCCGCGCACCTAGAGCCCGTGCTCCGCAACAAGAGAAGCCACCGCGATGAGAAGCCCGCAAACTGCAAGGAAGAGTAGCTCCCACTCCACACAACTAGAGAGAGCCCGCACGCAGCAACGAAGACCCAACACAGCCAAAAAATAAGAACCTACTGACTAGGGGCTTCCCTGGTGGCTCAGTGGTTAAGAATCCGCCTGCCAATGCAGGGGACATGGGTTCGAGCCCTGGTCTGGGAAGACCCCACATGCCACGGAGCAACTAAGCCTGTGTGCCACAACTACTAAGCCTGCGGTCTAGAGCCGGCAAGCCACAACTACTGAAGCCTGCGTGCCACAACAACTGAAGCCCGCGCACCTAGAGCCCGTGCTCCGCAACAAGAGAAGCCACCGCGATGAGAAGCCCGCAAACTGCAAGGAAGAGTAGCTCCCACTCCACACAACTAGAGAGAGCCCGCACGCAGCAACGAAGACCCAACACAGCCAAAAATAATAATAATAAAAAAGAACCTACTGTATAGCACAGGGAACTCTACTCAATACTCTGTAATGATCTATATGGGAATAGAATCTAAGAAAGAATGGACCTATGCATATGTATAACTGATTCACTTTGCTGTACAGCAGAAACTAACGTAACATTATAAATCAACTGTATTCCAATAAAAACTAATTTAAAAATAATAATAAAAAAGAAAAGACCTCTAAATAAAGGAGTAAGAAAACGAATGATAAAAGTGGCTGCAATAATAAGGGATAACGTCCTAGAATTTTTCAGCAGAGAGCAAGATGTTCATGTTTAATCAGTACAGTGTTAATGAAAATAATGCAAACATGTGAAGACTTCAAATTGTTCATATAATAATGATAAAAGCATCAGCATACAACACATGGGAGCACTTCTCTTGTGCTGGGCACTGGGTAAAATGCTTTATGTATAGAGTATGCTGATTAAGCGCAAGCGCTCAGATCAACTCCCACACCTCCTCCAAATAACTTTGATCAAGCCACTTGATCTGTGTCTAGGTGTCCTGTGTCTCATTATCTGTGAGATAATAATAGCATCTATTCTCTAGGTGCGAAGTTGCAAAGATTAAATGAGAATGTGTGGGGAGAGAAAATATAAGAAATTTTAGAGTTCTAATTTCACATAAAGACAGGAGTAATCGGTACAGCCTGATGAGCATGACAGGTAAGCTGAGGAGAGCAAGTCATTCTCAAAATAGTGAAAACAGGACTCACCCATCATATCACTGGGCTGGACTAACTATATCTCTCTTTGATATAGTAAGTCATCCCTTACTTTATTCTTACTTTCTCCTTAATTTCATCATTTTTCAAAAATTAATTTCAAGTATTTCTTTTCATGCATGTCTCCATCCCTGAACCATGAGTGCCTTGAAGACGGGATATGTTTTAAATATCATTTATTCCCAGCCCCTAGAATCATGCTTGACACACAAATACTTGTGCTAGAATTCTAGACTGCATGAACAACAGGAAAAGACCATGTGAGAAAATTGATGTGAATGAGATTTATAGCAATTTTTAGGAGGAAGATATAAGAAATACCCTCATAGAAGAGAAATTTGATAAGAACATAGAATTATTTCTATATATACATAACACAAACTATGTAGTACATATATACAAACACACAAACATCTATCAGTGTGTGTGCAAACAGTTTGTTATTAAGATCTACCAAAAGTGACTTTCATTTAAACTCCATTAGTCATTGTTATTTCATTCTAAACCATTTCTTCTTACTAGACAAGGAACACAAGTTCATGCCTCTTCCTATTTTGAAGAAGTGAGAAATGTAACTTAAGGTTGATAAGGGGGTGATGGAAAGTCTTGGAACCATCTGAAAAGGGTAGAAGAAGGAATTTGAAGGGAGGAACAGGGGCCATGCCGATCTTGGGAATTAACCCTAGGATAAGCAGAACTTTCTGAGCATTCTGCACTTAAGCACAGTTCGGGCTCTTAGTATCTGCCTACCTTTATACCTATCTTCTTGAGTTTCTCCCTTGATTTCACAGTTTTCCCCTGGACTGACAACCTGATTGAACTCTGATTAACCTGTCTTCTGAGTTAATTCTCTACTGGTAAATAGCTGCTTCACATCTTCACACACTGATCTTAAAATTCTCAACTCTTTCCTCTTGAACTTAGAAATTCTTGGGTTAAGCAACCTCCTCTCAAACAATTTGATTTTAGGAGGTCATAATTCTCCCTAAATGCCACGTATCTTATATTGGGACGAGCCTCTTGGTATGTAAGATTTACTCTAAATCCGAGGAAAGCTATACTCTCTGTGTGTTAGTCTACTTTTCATGCATTCTTGGGTGAGACATGACCTAGGGCCCAGTCCTACCCCATGCAGAGTAGGTCCTCAAAAAATATTTGTTGAATAAAGGAATTAGTGAGTAAAAAGTCAAGGATTGAACTCCCTCCACTGCTTGCCTCTGAGCACACAATACAGGATACACAATTAGATTCTACTCAGAAAATCACCTTCTCCTTGAGAAAGTCTCTCAACTGAAAACAGCTATTAAAGTTCAGGGGAAGAAGAATCTGTGCTTAAGCTAGGAATTTGCTCGTTATTACTACCCGCCAAACACCACACATCACTAGCCTGAAACTAATCTATAGGTCCCAATCCCTGAAGCTCTATCTCATACTTACATCTCTCAACTATTACATCACAGAAGAGGCACAAACTAAAGCGTTTCCACCAAACTCTATGGTATCCGCTCCATTGTAATTTCCATTTCAACAATTGCCAGGGTACACAGAGTTCTTTCAGCAAAATTAAACCTTGCTTGGGGACAGACAGATTCCCACCTTATACACCCCATCCTCTAATTTGATCTTTTGAATTGTACTGATTTTCAGTGGCACAGAGTCAAGGTTATAATAAATTCCTTGATGTGTTCGCTTTTTAAAAATTGTCCAGATACATCCATTATTTATATCATCAAACTAAACATCAATAATAAACACCTTATCAATTAATCAACAGTTTTGTATACCTGGAGGGTATTCAATAAAAACTTTGCATCTAGCCTAGTAATAATACATTTACTAAGTATCAACCATGTTCAAAAATAATAGAATTCTCAAACCATTCATTTTGATTCCATGGATGTTTACACTATGTCCTCTGAAGCCACAAAGTAATATTAAAATATTCAATCTAAAAGAAGAGTCTTAAAATTTTTGCATAGAAAAATTATTCTATTACAAGAACATTCATGTTTTATAATTTTTGCAGTCAAAATGACAAAACCAACATCAAAGAAAAACCAGAATTTATCAACCATGGTTCATTTTAAATATTAATGCTGTAAAAGTCAAAGGTAGCTATAAAACAGACTGACAGGGCTTCCCTGGCGGCGCAGTGGTTGGGAGTCCGCCTGCCGATGCAGGGGACACCGGTTCGTGCCCTGGTCCGGGAGGATCCCACGTGCCGCCGAGCGGCTGGGCCCGTGAGCCATGGCCGCTGGGCCTGCGCGTCCGGAGCCCTGCGCTCCGCAACGGGAGAGGCCACAACAGTGAGAGGTCCACATACCGGAAAAAAAAAAAAAAAAAAAAAAAAAGAAAAAACAGACTGACAAAAGTATACTTGTTCTGGATATAGCTCTTTAAAACACACACCTGAAAAGATCAGCCAATATATCATTAGATAAAAATAAGAAGGCATCAAACACTATTATGATGGCATAAGGTTTGTGTCAATTTCATCAATCTAAAAATAGGTCACAGAATGAGCTTAAAAAACAACAACAGGGTAAGGTCAATATCACAAAGTGATTAAAGAGATGGAAGAGAACTTTCTTCTAAGTCATTAAACTCACCAATATTATACTGAACTCCAGAGCACTTACCATTTTCCTGTGGCATTAGAGAATTTAGTAGGTTCACTGAATTGACTGATTTCTTTGTTAACCTATTTACATGGGTTAAGACCCTCACTGACATAAAACACAACCAAAAAAAAAAAAAACCCCAGACAGAGAGTGTAATGAAAGACTGAGTGATGTATAGGTTGGGGTGCAGCCTAGCCAATAAATGTGCTTGACCAGCAAAGAATCTATTGGCAAAGATTTATTATTGGAACAAATACATTCTAAAAAGATCTAATACAATAAAACCTGCAGTATGAATACAAACTACTCTAAAATACAGTTCTTTGCCCTGTATAACATATAGCTTATTTTTTATGATTATATTAAAACTCTCTTCATTTTGTTCATTGAAGAATAAATTTCAAAAAAAAAAAAAAAAAAAAGAATAAATTTCATTAGCTAAGTAAAACCAAAGAGTACAATGTATGAAATGGCATTAGTAGTGTAGTTCTTTAATCCACACAAAAGAAAACAAAGTCTATGTTACTTAGAACTCTTCAACTACCTTTAAAATATATATAAAGAAAAGGAAATATTTCTAGGAAATGTATTATCAAGAGAAAAGGTAAAAATGAATCACCTCCGAGAATAATACATCATTAGGTTTTAATTATATGTAACACATTAATATGAACTTAGTAAAAGCTAGAGCCAGACATAGAAGTGATCTTAAATGATATACCTCCAAGTTCTTTTACATTCAAGATGGCATTCTGGAATGGCACTGCTTTTATACTAAAACCTACAATTAGAAAACAGAAAAGAAAGAATTAGCAACTTAAGTTTTAAAAATGTATAAAATGCTCAAATGCTCTTTTTTAGGCAGATTAAGAGTTATTTTTCATAGCTCATATTTACACCAGAAACACATAATTTCCAAGACAAATGGTTAACCCAGTATTATCTTCTACCATTTTGCAAAACAGTTGTATGTTACAGAAAAATATAACCTTTTCTTCAAAATATTGCTTCATTCTTTAATACATAATGCCACTTTGTATATTTTATCAGTTGCAAGAAAGACACTTGGAAGTATAGAGAAACTTCAAAGAAAATATTAAATCTATCAGTACCTTTGCATATAATTCCTAAGGTTAATCTTCCCTCACATATAACTTAGCAACCCTACAGACTAAGGTATCAAAATTATAACCATCTTATATTGAATTACATAGTATTTATGTTAGCGGTTTCTTTCAAGGACATGGTTAAAGTCATACATAAATTTTTCTTAAAAGTACAATCATAATTACCCATTTATGCATTTTATAATGCATGTAATAAATGACTTCTATTATAAAAGTATATTCAGAGTATAGTACTGTGATTAACTCTGTATTTAGGACTTATCATCATCTAAGTCAATCAATTCAGGTGTGACATATGTGAGTGTGCATTTACCTATACACAGACACACACACAAATATATACGCTAAATATTTCTGAAATGATCCACAAGAAACTGGAACATGTAATGACTCTTGGGAGAACTGGGTACCTGGAGGTCTTAAATAGAAGGGAGATTCTTTTGTTTGATTTGAATACTTTGCATATACAGGTACTTCTTTTTCAATTAAAAGCTCTACTAATTTTAAATAGTTAATTTACTCAGTAATTTCCAAGCACCCAATCAATTTAAGGTTTTAAGCATTATTTGATATGTACAGTTACAAGATAAATAAGACATGGTCCCCTTTTCAAGAAATAATCAACAGGGTGAAAGGAAAAACACAAATACTTTCACTGAAGCAAGTTATGATGGGTGCCTAGAAAGGTAAAAAGATATAAAGTACAATGTGTATAAGAACAATTCTTTTACGTGGTTTTGCTTTACTTTATTAAAAAACACGTTAAAATGTGCCTTATTATACTCCAGCCTATTATTACCACTCCTCTGTTGTATACTGTCCCAGAGCTTTAAGATTTTATATATGACCTTCTACTTAAGGCAGTGAATATCATGTAATGGTTAAAAAGTGACTTTTGAGTCAGACAGAACTAGGTTTTAATAAGCTCTATGACTGTGGGCAACTTACCAGCCTTGGCTTTCATCGTCTGTAAACTGGGAATGATAGTATCTATGTCACAAAGTTGTTATGAGGATGCGATAATGCATGTGTTATCTTTATCACAGTGCCTTGCACAAATAAGCACAAAATATAAGACTGCCGACATTACATTTCAGTGGATGCCATGTTGTTGATGATTTAATCGTTAGGTAACATATCTTCTGCCTGCCTGAATATATTACAGACTCAAGACAGAAATGCCGGCGCTCATTTATTAATCTAAGTATTTAGTTGGAGCCATAAATGTTATCACTGAATGAAAAGTACCTTTGTTGGAGTGATGGAAGTGTAAACTGTTGAAATCTGTTGTACAGAACGTAAATGTTCATTGGGCTCTCTGAGAACCTTCCAAAACATACCCTTCCTATGTGGGTTTAATACAGACTGACACAGTGGGCATAGCACTATGATTAACGGTGCATGCAGTCACTGAATCTTAGTAAAATAGCAGGAGGAGTAGGAGGCGGCTTCATGTGGCTGACATACTGGCATATATCTGGGTCTGCAGGAAAGCCTCTCCAGAGGCCAGGTGTCTGGCCTCTGGGAAATTACGGAAACTCAGTGCCAATCAGAATACTCCTGCTGGCACTGAAATTCGCCCACAGGAGACTTGGAGGCTTGATTGTATCTACCTACCTCACAGGGGTGTTACATGGATTAAAAGGCAATGATTGTGAAATCCTGAAAATGAAAACACTATGTAAGTGCTAAACAGTCTATTAGTGGTTAGGTTCAGGATAACCCAAGTATGGATTTTCCAGAGAAATGGGACAAACCCCAACTCTGAAAAAGAAATAGTTATGGAGCACATCAGCAATATTTCATCTGCTTTGATTCTTAAAAGCTGACAAGATGCAGGCACCCAGAGGGAAGAAATATCTTTCTGGAAATTACCACACCCATATGCAAAATACAACTTTTGAAATTTATTGATCCAACAGGCAGATTATATGACGGTTCCCATTTTGAATCCTTACACAGACTTAATAATAAATTGACTACAAAAATGTCCTCCAATGTTCACTCTAAGCAAAGTAACCTAGCAATGTTATTTATAGGCATATAAATGTTCCTGCAGAATACTCATAAATGTTTTCTCTTCACACAGAACATATGTGGCTAGATTTATACTGCAAAGGTATATGCAGTCTTCCACTTTGTTGTCTTTGTATTATTTTTACAATATAGCTGTGGTAATTAATGTTCAGAGGATGAAGCCTAGATAATCAGTCCAGAAAATAAGAGAATGCACTATTCATGGAAGAGAAACAATATTTTTCTATTTTAGTCATTCTAACTGTTTGCAAGGACTAAAAAGACTTAAAATGTAAAGACACATTTTCAGTTCACCAGAAGGGCAATCAAGAAGGGCAACCATCAGATCAATTGTATTTTATTCCTTTACACTGAGTTGGATGAGGTCAAGAAGGGAAATTAATATTTAGTAGGGTTACAAAGGTCAATCCATCAAAATACCTTTCTCAAAGGGTTGCTTTGAGGACTGAAAATCACTGGATTGTATGGGCTCTACAGGAAGAATGTCTGGGTTCAAATTCTGGCTCTACCCTTATTAACTGTCTGACTCTGAGCAAGTTACTTAATTCCTCTGTGCCTCAGTTTCCTCAGCTGTAAATGAAAACAGACGGTAATCAGTGCTATAAAGTGTTTTGTTTTTAAATAAATAGAACTAAAAATTCAGAATACTAATGGTCATCAAATAATCACTGAATGCTTTCTCCCAATCAAAATCATGTGTGGCCTCAAGTTCAGATATATTATGAAAGCAGTGGCAAAAATAAGAGTTGCTGAGGAAGCAATCAAAACAACATTTATTGAGGACTTCTACAGACTAAATATTTGTGGTCCTCCTTAACACTTCTTTCCCTCTCAATCAGTCAATCAACCAATCCCCAAAGCCTTTCAATTTCACCTGCTAAATAGTTCTCAAAACTGCCTACTTCTCTTCATCCTCACAGCACAACTCTCCTCAAGCCACCACCATCACCACGTGGTGAGCCTCCTAACTAAACTCTGCATCTATTATTGGCCTCCTCAATCATCCCCACACATTAGCAGAAGTGATTTCCTGAAATGCACTTCTGTTTACATCATTCCCCTACTTAAAAGGGTCTGATACCTTCTCACTACTCAAGGTATAGTTTGAGACACCTAACAAGGCCCTACCTGATCTGGTTCCTCTTTCCTTCCCTAGGCTTATTTTGTATCATTTCCCCCTCATTTATATTCTTCAGTTCCTAAAACAAGCCATGTTCCTTCCATCTCAGGGCCTTTGCACCTACTGCTCCAAAAGTGTGTGTTCTTTGCCCTTCTGGCAAACTCTTTATCCTTCAGGTGGTATTAGAACTTCACTTTGTCAGGCAGGCCTTCTCTGGTGTTCCTGAAATAGGTTGATTTTTTTGGATCTGTGTGCTTGGGGCACTCAGCACTCCTCCTACATGACTTTCACAGTTCTAATTACATAACAGTTTATTTACTTGTTTTATGTTTGTTCCCCAGCTAGACTGCAAGGATTCGTAATAGAGATACAGTGTACAGTGTATCTTGTATGCCAGTGCTTGGTCATAATAGGATCTCAATATTTGTTTAAAGATCTGTGCTAAGGGTTTATATTTAGTCAGCCCTCCATATCCGAGGGTTCTGCATCCACATATTCAACCAAACAGATCGAAAATATTTGGGAAAAAAATTTCCAGAGAATTCCAAGAAGCAAAACTTGAATTTGCTGTGCCCAGGCCATTTACATTGTATTTACATTGTATTAGGTATTATTGGTAATCTAGAGATGATTTGAAGCATATGGGAGGATGTGTGTAGGTTATATGCAAATACTGTATTTTTATATACAGGACTTGAGCATCCTCAAATTTTGGTATCCGTTGCAGGGGAAGGTGGTCACCAGTCCCCCTCATATACCAAGCAACGACTGTATTTTAGCTGTTACGACAATCCTTAACTTAATGAATAACTACTGTTCCAGGAAGCAAGTGAAGTCTAGAAGGGTTAAGTACCTGGCCAAAAGTACTAAAAGCTGTATTTAAAACCTGAACTCAGGTCTCATCACCTGAGTCCACCAGAGCTCCACACTATAGCACCTCTTCCACATACCAACAAGATGATGGATCCAAAATTTCCAATTTTGAACCTAAATAACGGTGGAGCGGACTGGAAAAAATACACACATACCTAATAATCCCACTAATTATTTTCCCTCCTATTTATAAATAATCCAACACAAGGAATCTATTTTGATTTTTGTGTTCTCAGGTCTATACTACATTGCCTTATAATAGTATGAGTTTAGAGAGTACTTTTTTTAAGACGTTATTAATAAAACCAGGAACTCAGGAGGGGAGGGAAAAATGTCCAACTGACTCAGCCATGACAGTGCGCTCGCTCTGTTGCTTCTTCGAAAAAATAAGCATCCTCCGATGCTCTTCGCAGGAAGTCAGTGAGCTGATGGAACAAGAGCACTGTCCTAGAGACCCTGTCACAGATCTTAGACTTACCAGCCACTTTTTTCTTGACTTTGAATCCCTAATCTGCAAAATGAGTGGACTAGATTAGCTTTTTAAAGTTTCCTCTAATGTCAGGATTCCATTATTTGTATTAAACAAGGAGAAGGAAATAACAGTAACAACTGAGTCAACCATCAATGGCCTCCAGTATTTGGCTGACGGCCTCAGGGGTAGGTCTCCCGACTCCATTCAAACAATTTGATGGCTGAGGCCTAAGTTACGTCGTCATTTTTTCCTGGCCTATTTAAGCTACATTAGTAAGACTGAAACCTCCCCTAAGATTTAACCCCACAAATTTTAATAAATATACGACTTAGTAACTCTTTGGGGAAATAATTGTTTGCATAGACTCTCAGTTTTTGTCTTTTAGTCCTTAAATCCAAAAAAGCCTGTGATACAAGGGAGATGGATTTGAAATTTTTTATGCGGGGAAAGCATTACTGGAATCGTAACAAGATTAGGTTTCAGAGGGAGGTTAGTCTATTTTTATTCATTGTGTGGAACACATGACTATTTCGCTTGGACCTACAGACCAACCTCCCCCCTTCCCCTGCAACACATACACAAGCCTGCACACATGTACACAGGTACTCGGTGTGTGCTTCTGACATCCCTGGGTCACTCTCAGAACTGCTAAAGGGAAAGACATTCCACAGATCTGGTGGCCTTGACTTGGACCAAGGACATGATTTATGCATTAGTTTTGTGATGTTTGGACAATGGTCTAGCGAAATTCTTCTAAATATCATTTCAACATCATAAAAGGAAATTTAATCTACCAGCATTTATAAAACACAATTCTTTAGCAGATACCAAATCTGACTTTCTAACTTATTTCTTCTTAACGTGTATGCAGCTAATACTAAAGTTATTAAAATGCGTGATTTTCATAAACTTTTCTGTATTTCTTTCAAATTACCATAATTGTTTTCTATTTTAACTGACCGGCATGTCACTTGACAAATTTTCAAACATAGTAATATATATCCCTAGAAGAGATTTTTCAAACTTTTTCAATTCCAAGTGTTCAATTTTCTCTAGATTGTTCTCTATGTTACAACAATATATTATCCTAAACCTTTAGACTCTATTCCTCTGGTTTAAAAAGAAAAAAAAAGTGAATATTGTGTAATCTACAGGTTAACAATCCCTTTTATCAACAAATTCTTTGGGCATATACAGTCAAGGAATTCACTCTGGACAAAGTTCACTTTTGTTTCTAGACCAAGGTGTAAGCTATTCAATTTTTTTCCTCTATCAGCAAGACCTGCTCTTTTCAGGACTTCTTGGCCCTTTGAGTTTTGACAATTTAAGTATCTTTTAAAAATTATGTCAAAGTAAAAGACTGCTGAAGTTAACAATCCAATAAAGTTTGGATTCCCTGTACTTCTGAAGAAAAGGCTGACATTCTTGCCTTGCTGAAATGGACAGACATACCCTTCCTTCTGTCATGTTTTCATTTTAAGAAACTAATTCTCAGTGTATCTTTTCAACTGTTCCAAACTCTTCGAACAAATATTTCATCTTTAATTGGCTTTATATAATCAAAACATTATAAAATAGAGAAATAATTTAAGAGAATAAAATTTCACACATAATTTGACCATACCAACAAAGCCCAGTTATTTTTTACGTTTTTTTCCCATTTTTGATTCAAAAGCATAGCTTTGCAAAGCTTAATTTTCAAAATGAATGTAAATTTAATTTTCCTTTACAGAAGATTGTGTTTTCCAATATATGATCATTTCGACTGATGTACCACGAGTTAATTAACAAACTCGCTTGATATAGGACATTTAAATTACTTTAAAGTTTTAGTTATACAAAATGTTGCAAGGAATCAGTTTGTTCATACAATTTCTTTGAAATTACACACTTACTGTAAATTCTTAGTGACACGCTTATTAGGCCAAGGGATGTAAATATTTTGGTAAACTTTAATTTATATGAATAACTTCTTTCAAAAAAAAACGGACAACACACGTTTTGGTAAATTTAGGTATAAAATTATTTTCTTATTTATTTTCTAGTAAAGTTGAACTTCTGGTAAAGCCAAACCTTTCCATTTATTTGTTTGCCGTTAATTCTTTTCTTGAATACCTTTGTGGACTTAGCTTAATTAATCAATTAGATTCTAGATACTACTTGTGAATGTGACTGAATTCTCTAAATGGGACTGTCATAAACTCTTACCTGTAATATCTGATAGAAATACTTCTCAACAGCATTGCTTTTACTTATATTTGTCATCTTAATCTTAGCTTTCCAGTCTTTCTAAACTTTTATATAGTTAGCTCCCTTGCTCGTTCACTTTGTACATTATTCTCCGTAGGACCTCCTTCAGCTATTCTCCCATCCTCACATTGAATGTTCACATGCACATGTGGCTTTCTGACCTCCTCATTTCTTCTAGTTACCTTTTCTTGCCATTGGGTTTTGTCATTTCTTTTAGGACCTTCCTTCTACCTCCTTTGTTCTTCTTCAGCTGCATACATACACAACAAAAAGGAGCCAGCAGTTTAGTTTGAACAGGCCGGCAATGTCTATCTGGAACTCTGGTGAGCACTGGGTTTTGTGGGTCCACCGAAAACTAAAATCAGCCTGCTTGGTTTTCCTCTGCCTCCACCCCTCCGTCACCACTAATTAGTTTCTCCAACCTCTTGCCCACCTTCATTAGCTACAATAAACATACAGACTCAACCAACAAGCATCTACCCGTTCTCTTCTTTTTGCACCTCATGCCCAACTCTGCCCTGCCTTTATCCTTGCAGAGCCCTCTCAATGAATCACAGGGAACCTCACCTTTGTTAAGAAAAGTCTTCTCTAGCCTCCAACATTTTCTTACTTGCTTTTCCTTCCTTCTTATACTAGCAAACAGAGCTTTTCCTTCCCTCTTATACTAGCAAACAGAGCTTTTCCTTCCCTCATCAGGGCCAGCCAGGACAAGCTTTGCTTCCTTATAACGCTTTTACCGCTTTACCATACTCACCTCTTAATAACTTCCCAGTTAAAGTTGTGACATCTGTTTCTGTGTCGACCTTTGCATTTCCATCTACCAACTTTCAGGGCATTTGCTTATCTATCTGAATGAATTCAACACATTTGTCCACCACTCTATCTGCTTCTACTCTTATAGACAACATTCTCCAAACTAATGATCAAAGCTATCCTCCAAATTTTCAGATCTCCAAAACTATCAGCTCTAAATTCACATTAGCCATCACTAATTTGTTGGTATAAAGTTGTAGATCCCATCAAATTTTCTACATAGATGATACTGTCATCAGCAAACCAAGAAAGTTTTACTTATTCCTTTCTAATCTGGAAACCTTCTATTTCTTTTTCTTTCCTGATGCACTGGCCAGAATCTCTACTACAATGTTGCACAGAAGTGGTGAGAACAGACATCCATGTCTTATTCCTGATCAGACCAGGAATAAATTCTGTATTTCATCATTAAGTAAGACAACAGCTATAGGGTTTTCATAGATGACCTTTAACAGTTGAGGAAATTCCCTCTGTTCCTATTTTGGTGGAGTTTTTTTTATCAGAAATCAATGTTTTTTGTTTGTTTGTTTGTATCTCTTGAGACGATCACATGGTTTTCTTTTCTTAGCTTATTAATATTGTAAATTAAATTTACTGATTTTTCAATGTGAAACCAACCCTGTATTCCTGGGATAAATGTTACTTGGTCATGACACATTATCCTATTAAAAATATACTACTTTAAGATTTGATTTGCTAGATTTGTGTTTATATTTTTGGTATCTATGTTCACGAGGGATATGGTATGTAGTTTTTTTGCAATGTCTTTATCTGATTTTGACATTAAACTTGCTGGTCTTATAGAAGGAGTTGGAAAGTCTTCCCTCCTCCTTCAATTTTCTGAAAGATATTGTGTAGCAGTGGCATTTTTACTTCTTTCAGATGTTTGATAGAATTCACCAGTGAAGCCAACTAAACTTCAAGTTCTTTTTTTTTTAAACTATAATTTCAATTTCTTTAATAACTATAGATCTGGGCTTTCTATTTCTTCTTGAATGAGCTTTGATAACTTGTCTTTCAAGTAATTCATCCATTTAAGTTGTCAAATGTACTGGTATGAAGTTGTTCATAATATTCTATTATCCTTTTAATATCTATAGACTCTACATTGATGTAACCTCTCTCATTCCTGATACTATAGTGTCATCTTTGATTTTTTTTTCCCTGATCAGTTTGGCTAGAGTTTCTTAAGCTTTATTGATCTTCTCAAAGAACCAGCTTTTGATCTAATGAGTTTTCTCTACTGTTTTGCTATTCCACTGATTTCCACTTTGATCCTTATTATTTCCTTTCTTTTGCTTACTTTGGGTTTGATCAGTCTGTCTCTTTTAGTTCCTTAAGGTGGAGGCTGAGGTCACTGATTTGGGGGCCTTCTTTCCTAATCCAGGGGTTCAGAGCTATGAATTTCCCCCCAGTCCTGCTTTAGAGACATCCCACAAATTCTGACATGTATTTTCATTCAGTATAAAATACTTTACAATTTCTCTTTTGATTTCTTATTTGATCCATGGGTTATTTAGAAGTACTTTAGTTTCCAAACATTTGGGGACTTTTCCAGAGATGGTCTTGATTTCTAATTCGATTCCATGTGGTCTGAATACTTTTAAATTTATTGAAACTTGTTTTATGTCCTCAAATATGGTCTTATTTGGTAAATGTTCCAAATGCACTTGAGAAGGTTCTCTGCTGCTGTTGTGTAGAGGGTTCTATACATGTTAATCAGGTCCAGGTGGCTGATAGTGTTGTTCAAGTCTACTACCTCTATTTTCTTCCTACGTGTTCTATCAATAATTGAGAGTACTGAAATCTCTGACTACAATTGTGGGTTTTGTTTTTGCTATGTGTATTTTTTTTTTTTTTTTTTTTTTTTTTTTTTTTTTTTTTGCGGTATGCGGGCCTCTCACTGTTGTGGCCTCTCCTGTTGCA
>NC_041221.1:58114937-58141258 GCF_002837175.3 Physeter macrocephalus
AACCTGTGTCCCCTGCATCGGCAGGCAGACTCTCAACCACTGCGCCACCAGGGAAGCCCGCTATGTGTATTTTTGAAGTTGTTATTACATACATAAATGTTTAGCATTGTTATGTCCTCTGATTCAAAGACTCTTTCATCATTATGAAATGAATTTCTTTATCCCCAGTATTATTCTTTGCTCCAAAGTCTACCTTGACTGATATTAATATAGCTGCTCCAACTTTCTTTTGACTCTTTCTTATGCCTATTGGCATAACATATCTTTTTCCATCTTCTTACTTTTAACCTATTTGTGTCTTTATATTTAAAGTCAGCATATAGTTGGGTCTTGTTTTTTTAATCTAATCATATTCTCAGCCTCTTAATTGAGGAGTCTAGACCATTTGCATTTAATTTGATGACTGATGGTCAGGTTTGAGTGTTAACACCTTGCTACTTGTTTTCTATTTGTCCCGTATATTCCTGTTCCCTGTTTTCCTGACTTTTTTTTTTTTTTTTTTTTTTTTGCGGTACACGGGCCTCTCACTGCTGTGGCCCCTCCCACCGCAGAGCACAGCCTCCGGACGCGCAGGCTCAGCGGCCATGGCTCACGGGACCAGCCGCTCCGCGGCATGTGGGATCCTCCCGGACCGGGGCACGAACCCGCGTCCCCTGCATCGGCAGGCGGACTCTCAACCACTGCGCCACCAGGGAAGCCCTCCTGCCTTCTTTCTGATTATTTTTTATAGTTCCATCTTATCTCATTTGTTGCCTTATTGGCTCTCACACTTTGTTTTGTTATTTTAGTGGTTGCTTTAGGGCTTATAGTGTATCTTTAACTTATCATAGTCTACATTCAAGTGTTATTAAACTACTTCACATATAAGAACCTAACAACAGTATACTTCCCTTTTTCCCCTATGACTTTTATTCTATTGTTCTCATGCATTTTACTTTTACCTGTTATAAACCCCACAATATACTGTTTATATTTAAACAATTATAAAGAGATTTAAATAAGAACTAAATTTTATATAATTATCCATGTAGTCACCATTCTGTTACTTTGCTTTGTATAGATCCAGATTTCCATCTGTAATCATTTTTCTCCTGCCTGAAAAACTTCCTTTAGCATTTTCTTATAACTTTGGTCTGCTAGCAATAAATTCTTTCACTTTTTTAAAGTCTGAAAAAGGCTTTATTTTGAGTTTCTTTTTGAAAGATACTTCTGTTGGATATAGGCTGATAATTATTTTTCCCTTCAGTACTTTAAAGGTGCGCTCCACTGCCTTCTCCCTTGCATTGTTTGCAGTGAGAAATCTGATGTCACTCTTATCTTTGTTTCTGTGTAACATCTTTTCTCTGTTTTTAAGATTTCCTTTTTGTATTACTCGGCATTCTCCAGAGAAACAGAACCAATAGGATGTGTGTGTATTCATAGAAAAATGTTTCAAGGAATTGATTCATTATACTATGGAGGCTGGCAAGTCCAAAATCTGCAGGGTAGGTCAGAAGACTGGAGACCCAGGGAAGAGCCGATGCTGCAGTTCAAGGCCCAAGGCCACCCAGTGCAGATTTCCTTCTTGCTCTGGGGAAGTCAGTCTTTTGCTCTATTCAAGCCTTCAACTGGTTAGATGAGGCCCAACCACATTATATAAAGAAATTTACTCAAAGGCTGCTGATTTATATCTTAATCTCATATAAAAACACACTCACAGAAATATCCAGAACAATGTTTGACTACATATCTGAGCACTGTGGGCCAGCCAAGTTGACACATAAAATTAACCATCACACTCTTATCACTGGCTTTAGTAATTTTATTAGGATGTGACTTGGTGTAGTTTTGTTCATATCTCTTGTGCTTGGGGTTCAATGGGCTTCTTGGATTTGTTGTTTATCTTCAAGTTTGAAAACATTTCAGCCATCATTTCTTCAAATATTTTTTTCTGTCCCTTTCTCCACCCCCTCACCTTGATAGATTCAAATGTTAGGTGTTGCCATATATTAGGTGACTTGGAGTTGTTCCACAGGTCACTATTGCTCTTTGCATTTTCCATTTTCTCCTCTCTCTCTACTGTGAGTAGTCCCGAATGCGAATGCCCTTCAAGGTCATTAATCTTTTTTCTGCAATGTCTAATCTGTCATTAATCCTTTCTGGTATATATTTCATCTCATATATTGTAGTGTTCACCACTAAAATTTTTATATGGTTTTTTTTAGATATTTTGCATGTCTATACTTTTATAATAAGTTTTAATGTCCTTCTTTGTTAATTCTAATCTTTGTGACAGTTATGAGTCAGTTTCAATTCACAGATTATTCTTCTCATTATGAATCATGTCTTCCTGCCTCTCTGCATGCCTGGTAATTTTTTATTAAATGTCAGACATTGTGAATTTTACCTTGTTAAGTGCTGGATAATTTTGTTTTCTGTAAATCTTACACAGCTTTGTTCTGGGGTGTATTAAAGTTTCTAGGAAACTGTTTGAGCCTTTTGTCTTATTAATATGATTTGCTACATGCGTCTAGGGCAGTGCTCAGCTTAGAGCTGATTCCTAAGGCAAAACCTTCCTTAGTACTCGACCCACTACCTCGTGAATTGTGACTTTTCCAATCTGGCTTGTGGTAACAGGCATAACTCTCAGTCCTGTGTGATCACCAGGCACTGTTCCCTCTAGCCCTTTCAGAGGGTTCTTTTGCTAGCCTTGAGTAGTTTCCTCATGCGCATGCAATGAATACTATGACACATACTCAAAGGAGACCCTCTACAGATCTCTAGGGTTCTCTCTCTGTACAAGTCTCTCCTCTCCAGTACTGTGTCCTAGGAACTCTAGCTGCCCTAGCCTCTCCAGCTCTCAGCTCAATCCCCTCAATGCAGGGAGTCCACTGAGCTCCACCTCATTTCCCACTGGAGCTGTGCCATGGCCTGGGAACAGTCTTGAGGCAGTAGGCTGGGGCAACTGTGGGGCTCATCTCATTTGTTTCTCATCTCTCAGGGATGACTAACCCTTGTTGCTTGATATTTACTTTCTTAAAAACTGTTTTATGTATCTTGTCTGTTTTTTGTTCCCCCCTTTTGGTTATTTCAGGTGGGAGGGTAAGCCAGTTCTAGTTACTCTGTCTTGACCAGAATCAGAAGTCTTCACTCATTCTTGCACTCCCTGCCCTCTATTGAACATCTTCAGTGTTTCCTTCTTCCTGATCACCACGCTTACACCTCTGTCCACTAGCATGCTCACATGGCACCTTTCCTTGCAAAAATAAACTCCTTTACCACTGCTTTCTGTGTTTCTGTCTACCTTCTTAAAAGAGTAATCTATGTGCAATCTTAGCCAGGGGCCCAGGGAGTAAAACGGACAGTCTGTGCCTCATTCCCTCTGCATGCTCACCACCCTCTCATGGTTCATGTTAGTTTCTACCCCAACGCTCTGCTGAAACTGGTCTACCATTGGTCATTAATGGTCACCACATCCATGGCCTCCTCTCAGATTTTAGACTTCTGTTTATATTATTTAATTCTGGTTCCTTTGATCTATTGTTCACATTTGACTTATACGATACTATATAGAACTGCCTGGTTTAGATTCCCTGTTTAATGCAGATGTTAGAATGTAAGCTCCAAAGGGCAAGGATATTTGTTTATTTTGTTCACTGACGCACCCTTAGTGCCTAAATCAGTGGCAATCACGTAACAGGCATTCAATAAATGCAGAAAGAATGAATGAAATATAGTTGGTGCTTAGCACTCTTCTCCTCCCTCTCTGCTCATCATCCCTCAACAATCTCATGCAAATCAACAATTCAGTTGTATCTCAAATCTAGATCTCTTGCTATAAGCTCTCTTTAGTCAGCCTGTCTTTTGGCATTTGGATCACTGTTGAATGTCTTGCCAACACCTCAAAATTAGCATGTCCAAAACTAAGCTCATTATCTTGTATCTTAAAACTGTCTGTCACCTTCTTCCCACTTTCTATATTTCACTCAGTCACCAGCTAGAAGTCATATTTGATTCTTTTCCTTTCCTCTCTATTTCCCAATATCTTTGACACTTTTATAGGATTAATGACATCTGCCTCTAACTCTCCATTCCCCACAGCCCCTGATGGATCACCTCTCCATGTTACAGGTCTCTCTCAATAGCTTCTCTAGTCTCTAGCTTTGGGTCACAACTCATGCTATACCTCCACATCTTGGGCCTCAACCCAGTAAGATCACAAACTGTTCTCCAAATACACCCTACGCTTTCTATCCTTACTCTCCTCACCCCGTTCCTTAGATTCTCCCCATCATATGAGGCCCTATTTGAAGAAGGCCTTCTTTGATCCCACAGCTTAGAAATGATCACTCTTTTAACTTTCACATTTATGCCATCAAGTATAGCACTTATTCTGTCTTAGCTCCTGGCATATATGAAACATTCAATAAATTTAAACTGTTTATCATTGTAATCCTACCCCAGGTGTAAACTTCTTGATAGCTGAGACCTCCAAACAGGTCTCCAAAAAGGCACTGTGCCTGGTTCAGGACAATGACAACTCATAGAAGCTTGATATCCAAAATGTCAGCCAACTTACTAATTTATCAGAAAATCAATTAGCACACAATGTTACAACTGGTTCCAGTAAGAGGAAAACATATTATTAAAAAATTGAATAAAAGCAAATATAGAACATATTGTATTGCAATTTACAAATAATAAATTATGAAATTATTTACAGATAATTTTGTACATTGTAATTCAAAACTGTGCTTCTAGCAACAGTGCTTCTCATTTATACCTCTGATAAGTGAAGAACGGTATACTTGTATTACTCATACATACTTTGAAGGAAGTTATTTTGCTTTAAAAGAATTGTTAAGTTAATAAAGTTTGCATATTAGATAACACATTCCTCAGAAGACGTCCACAGTTTTACAGACAACCAGCAAATAATACTCTCATCAGAAATTCTAAGGCTTGGGTACCATTAACCTTCATTGGAAGACCTGCACCGGCATCCTACCTCTGTCATTAGCTGTGTGAAAACAGCCATATCACCATACCTTTGAGGCTCAGATGATTTAAAGACAGAATATGGAAAAAGAATCTTACCTGTCATAAAAAGCAGTTATGAGGTTCAGAGAGGTACGATATTTTATGTAAAAACATATGGATTCAATTTACTGTTGCAGGGTTATTCACTCAACAAGCATCTTAGCTATGCCCAAACCGTGTGCCAGGATCTGGATGCACAAGCTAAGTAAGATGCTCTATCTGCCCCTTAGCTTGGGGAGACAAATGTGTCAACAGCAGTGCTGCAGGCACTAAATGGTAGAGAGATAGACACTTCACAGTGGGAGAGCAGGGAGTTCGCAGTTCCATGTGGGGGAAAGGAAGGTAGTTAGAAATGGCTTCCTGCAACAGGCCACACCTGAGCTCTGTTCATCCTCCCTGTGGCCTCACCAGCCATCATGAACCCCTCACGCTTTTCCTCATCCTTTAATCAAGCTATGTCTCTGTTTCTTCACAGGTCCGCAGTTTATTTTTTTATTTTTTATTTTTTTTGTGGTACGCGGGCCTCTCACTGTTGCGGCCTCTCCTGTTGCGGAGCACAGGCTCCGGACGCACAGACCCAGTGGCCATGGCTCACGAGCCCAGCTGCTCCACGGCATGTGGGATCCTCCCGGACCGGGGCACGAACCCGTGTCCCCTGCGTCGGCAGGCGGATTCTCAACCACTGCGCCACCAGGGAAGCCCAGGTCCACAGTTTCTTATCTACAATTCTAAACTCTGAAAAGCTTTCAAAGCCTGTACTCTTGCCCTAACTTATTTGGTGGCAAAACCTGGCCTGAAATGAGGTAGGGCTCTTGGTCATCAATATTTTTCCTACTTACAGGAAATCCTAGTCAATAGTTCCATCATATACCCTTCACCTAAGCCAGGACCTGAGTCACCCTTGGCTTCTCTCTCTCCCTCATCCTCCAAACCCAACTGGCCAGCAAGCTCTGTCAATACTAGCCCTGCAATAAGTATCCTATCTATTCCCTCCCTTCTCCCCCTCCCTCCCTCCCATCACTGTCTTAGTTAATGGCTAATGGAGCTTTCCACAGTTCAGCCTCAGCATCATGGCTAGCGTGATCTTTCTCAAATGGATATTTTATCACATAGTTTCTCTTTGCTTAAAATATGTGCAGATGTCTCTGTGCTATCTACAAAGCTCAAATTCCTGAGTGTGGTATAAAAGGTTTGCCAAGATTTGGCCACTGCCTATCTCCTGTGACTCAACTCGTGGCATTCTACTAACCACGTGTCGCAGCCACTCGGAAATGTGGCTCCCAGGAGGTAGCAACCTGTTTCAGGCCTGTCTGCCTTCACACAAGCTTCTCCTCTGGCCCCAAATCTTCTTTCTTCTCCCACCTCACTCTCTTATTCCTGCTTGTCTGCCAAGACTGCTTGTCCTCAAGATCCAGTGTAGAAAACTCCATCATGTATCATCCTCCCCTTCCCCCAGTCCAAGCAAAACTGATTGCTCCTCCTCCTTTGTGTATTTCTGGACACAAGCTTAAGGTCTGTGTGGCCCATGGCCTGAGTCTCCTGGAGTGCTGGGATCACTGCTTATGCCCAGTTTCTAACACTGGACCTAACACATGGTACGTGTTCAAAAAAGAAAGCTGTCTGAATGAACAATCTTTTAAAGTTTCCCCGACAATGTCTCAGCCTTCCCTGTCAGTTCTCCCACAGCAGCTCTGGTTTTCACCTCCCATAATTTTCTCTAGTTAACACTTGTCTTTCCTGCTTCATTTTCAGAGGAAAAAGAGGACGCTTTTGGGAAGTGAGAAAAGTTCTTGGTAGCACTTTGATATTTTGGGTCAGATAATTCCTTATGGAGGGGGCCCATCCTGTGCACTGTAGGCTGTTTAGCAGCACCCCTGGCTCCTACTCAAAAGAAGTCAGTAGCACCCTCCCCAGGCTGTAAGAACCAAAATGTCTCCAGACATTGCCAAACGTCCCCTGGAGAGCAAAATCTGCCCTGATTGAGAACCACTGCCTAGAATGACTTTTCTTGGCCACCTCAGGGAACAACATGGTAAACCTGATCAACAGTTCCTGCGCTCACCACCTTCCAGGGAAGAAGATTCAGACTATCACTTGTACCGTGTAGGGAGCGTGTGACCAACACGGGTAGGCCAGAGTGACACTTCAAGGGAGGAGGACACTCAACGGGCCTGAGATGAACCCATCTGTCACAGTACTAGAAATACAGGTTGCAAGGTTAGTTTCTATCAACATTCTCCTGGCTTGATTTATTCAGTGGCACTGAAATGACCAACTAGAGGGATGAAGAGTGCAGCAATTTGATGCTATTAAAGCCCCCCTTAAATATAGTTTGAAAAATAGAGTATCTAAAAATAAATAATAAAATGACTGAAGCATTTCAGTGAAATGAGGGGATCCCACCAACAGCATAGGAAACGAGAGCATCTCAGGGGTGAGGAAGCAAAGGGCGAGGAGCCGGCGCTGTACCCACCTGTGGTCGACACCACGCTGTTGGGGCTTTCACTGCAGAGCTTGGACAGCAGGCTGGTCTTGCCAGAGCCCGTGAGGCCTATGCAGACCAGGTCATACTCTGGGCGTGCAGGTGGTGGTCCCTTGCAGCAGAGTGCTCTAAAACACTGCCGAGAGAGGGGAAATGCAGCTCTTTTAAGCATGACTGCAGGCACAAAGCTTAGTCACATTTCAAATGACTATGTACTGAGAGGTAATAACCTATTGACCCTAAGGAGGAAAGGGACCTTTAGAGTAAGAGACCAGGAGGACACCGCCTTGACTAAGCAATCCAAGTTAACTTCCTAGGAATGAGACCCACTCGGACTTGCCGGCTCCCCTCCTGCTGAGACGGGGGCACCGTGAGGGGTGACACGTCATGGTGCAGCTTTTCTGCCAAAAATGCACCAGCTGCATCCAAGCACGAGGAAATCGGACGACACCACCGCGAGGAGCATTCTGCAGGACAAGCAGCCTGCTCTTCTCTAAAGTGTCAAAGAAAGACTGAGGAGCTGTTCCAGGTTAAAGAAGACTAAAGAGACATAATGAATGCCATGCCTCCTGGATTGGATCCTGGATTGGGCGGGGGAAAAAACACCAGAACCAACAGTGTTGGGACAACAGGTGACAGCTGAATAGAGACTGAATATTAGAGTCTGCAATGACAGTATCACTTAAGGTTAAATTTTCTGAATTTAATCAGCGGACTGTGGTTACATAAGGAATATCATTGTCCTGAGAAAACACATACTAAAGTACTTAGAGATGAAGAGTCTTGACATCTGCAATTAACTGGCTAAGAACATTTCTAAATCTCTATCTCCATCACCATCTCCATGCCCAGATGGTAAGGAATGTGCTAAAGCAATCATGGTAGAATGTTAATGACTGGGGAACCTGAATAGAGTCTACAGGAAAGTTCCGTGTACTAGTCTTACAGCGCTTTGATACTATTTCAATATAAAATGCTTTTAAAAATCATTAAATAGGATTCCTGTGTATATCACTGCCATCTTGACCCTTGCTAAATCTTGCTTCAGGTCAGCTGACCTCAGGGTACTATGAACTGCTGTTTGCTCTGCAAGGGTTAAAGACAAGGGGATTTGGGAGGCTGGAAGCCATTCGTGCACTTTTTGCTCTTTCTACTTATTTGACATCCACTTATTAGGGGCCATCGATGTGCCAGCTTGTAGAGTCTGAAGCATTTAGGACCTGAAAGGTTCAACAGAGGAAGAGAGAGACAGAGAGGTAAGAGGGAGGCAGACCTATTGACTTCTAGGTCCTTTGGAGATCATGGGAGGAGAGACCTATAAAATGTCTGTGCTAATTCTTCTTACTCAGATGAAACGTGAGGCCTAACTGGCTGTCGTACTCTCATAAACCCAGCTTGATTATTTCTCACCTCACTTCTCATATCCACGTCAGTCAATTGACAAGTCCAGTCCATACGACCTCTGAAACAGGTCTAGAATCTGTCTGCCTCTCTCCAGCCCAGGTCACCACTGCCTGGACAACATCAACATCCTCCAATGGGTCCCAGTACATTCACCGTTGCCCCCTCTATTCTCCACATGGCCTCCATTATGATCATCGTGGTCTACAAGGCCTTCCATGGTCTCCTCCACCCACCCCTCCAGCCTCACCTCCATGATTCTCCTCTTACTCTCCCACCTTCAGTCACGCTGACCCTCTGGCACCTCAAGGCATTCAACATATGCTGCCCCCTCTTTCCCCCAACTCTTGGCATAGCGAATGCTTCATTGGCTTTCGGGTCCCAGTTAGAGCATCCCTTCCTCAGGGCCGCCTGCTCTGATGCTAAGAGTACATTAGCAATTCATGTCAAGCTCTCACAGCACTTTTGTGAATTCAGCACACAGACTATTACAGTTTCTCATTCATCACCAGACTGTGGGAACCATATCTGTCCATCCTCATCCTAGTATCCACAGTGCTTAGCAGAGAACACGACATAGAAGCCACCCTCAGTGAATAACTGTCGAATGACGAATGAATGACATTTAAATTTCGCCTAAGAAAAGAGAAAAGAAAATGTAAAGGCTAGTAGGAAGCTTGATCTATGCTCTCTCTGGGTCCCCCATGCTTCAAGAAAATAGTGTTAAAAAAAGAGAAACTTTCGCTTGACTTTTTCACTTCTCTTCAATGCCAGAAGTTTTAGCCCAGTTCCCAAAAGAGTGGTTTTGATGTGCACGACCTACTTTCTTGGTATGAAAGACCTTCTTTTTGTCCTAAATTCACTTTCCCTCAGCTTTTAAGGGGCTCTGCCTACTTCTGGTAAATTCTATGATTATCTAATCCATATTCTTCATGGATTTATTTAACTCTAATCATATTTCTTCTCCGCTGTTTAGAGCCTGAGGAGTCCTAATTATTTCAGTCTGCCTTCATATAGCAACCCCTCCCACTCCTCCATCATATTAGTGACTCTTCTCTGGCCTTACTTGAGCTCCATTTTGCCTCTCCTACAAGATTAATGACTATGCAATAAAAAGCATTCTAGATGCCAATACATCTCATCCCAGATTCATATGAAGGCTGGCTGATAATGTCTGACTTTTTGCAAACCTTTTCTTACCCATAAAAGAAACAAGTCTCCTGGACTATGATTAGAGTTTTCCTGAGAGACAGATGTATGTATGTATGTGTTCCCTCAAAGACTAGCTAGCAGCTATTCACTAAGAAGAGCTCTGCTGGGTTCAACTATGACAACAGCACCAGCCACACAGTGGTTTCTCTTACTGGGCTACTGTGAACTTTGTTGGGGGAAGAGGGGAGAGACCCTATTCCTTCTCTGGACACCGCCACTCACGCTCAGCTCCTCTGCCAGAACTCCCTTGGGCTAGCTCCTGGCGAGAGACCCGTTCAACTACCCTGGTCCAAACTATCATCAATCTTAAATACAAGATGAAATTGCAGGTGACTGATTGCTATATATTGCCCAGTTTCAATCATTCATATGGCAATATTACTCAACATATTTTGGCCAAAAGTTCCAGAATGTCATTTTCATGTTTTTTTTAAACTCCAGAGTGTAAAAACTTTGCAGCCAAGCCCAATAATATCTACATCACCTGCTCATTTATTCTAGGTCACCCATGACATGTTTGACATAAAAGGCAATTTAGCAGTGACGTTCTACTCCACTCTCGTCTCTTAGCTCCTCTCTCTCTGTTCTCCCCAGTGACGCCATCTCTACCCCAGAGTTCCAATCATGCAGATGGTAAAGGCACGTAACATGACATCTCCCCTCTCCCCCAGTCTCTTTCCGGAATTTCAGGCTCTATATTTCAACTGTTCTGAAAAAACCCAAACCAAACCAAATCCGAATAAAACAGGAGCCCCCGCCCCCCGCCGCAAACCACAGTCTATAAGAATGAGACATTTTGGAACATAAAAAGCATAAAGGTTAGACTGACAATTATTCTAAGGCAGCATCTTTGAAATAAGTCACAGACTCTTGGAGTATTTATTTGAAATAAATAAATCCTATGGTTAACAGGGGGTAGTGTCAGATTCAAGCCACAAAATAAGACTCTTAAAACTATGCTACTTCAAATGGGGGAAGAATGTTCATGTTTTTGGAGTCAGTTCCTAAAAACTGTACAGAGTTTTCACTTGGTTTTCGTTTTAAAGCTTAATGAAGCTTTGGATTTCATAGTCAATTTACTTAAAATTACTCATTTTGGCCTCTAGACTATACTGTACCAAAGTTCATTGTGTCTGTCTCCTACAGCAGCTCGTGCATTGTTAAGGGTAAGCCCCTTTCAGTGGTGTACAATGCTAAACACAATGCCGTCGGCCGTCCTGACAGCAAGCGGCAAACTCAGGCTTCATTCCCAGGCCAGACACTGAGGCATTGTATGACTCCGTGCAGGCCCATAAACCTCGGCGGCTTCGGTCTCCCCATGATTAACCAGTAACGTTTTAATACTATCGGCCACTTCCTTTCTTTAGGAGGACATTATGAGGCATCAGTTCAGTGCATTATGCTATGAGAAGCGTACCATACAGGTAAATAAGTGCTCATCTTCCTAAGGCATCTTAGGTGATTGTTAGCTTTCTTGGGCGAGGGCCTGGCAGCCCACCATACAGCCCAGACTGTGGTACTTCCCTTCCATCAGCCCAAAGCAGTCACCACATGCTCCAACCCATGCCAGTCCAACCCAAGACACTAAAGACACACAACCCTTAACCTTCACTTGCAGCAGGCAGTAGAGAACAGGGTAACTATGGGGGTGGGGGGCAGGGGAGGATGGCGTCAGACAACCAAGGTCACAGCCTTTGTTGCCTAGATTGCTTTAGTTCACAGGTCTTTTCACTTAGGGTCCGTTATGATTTGTTCCTTTCCAAAAGAACCCAGTGTCTCTCTCTTATGTCAGGATGCAGGATGTTACCCACCAGCATGCATCCACAAGCTTCTACGAACACTGTATGTGAGGAAACAGTGTGTCAATGTCTTGAGAGAGGGCCAAGACCGGAATCACCAGTAGTAACTCTGTGTCGTAGACTTTGGACAAATTGTATAACCCTTAGCTGAAAGGTGGATTAGCCAAAAAGCCCAAGCAAAACCTTAGGAATATTTGCATGAAGGAGGATGATCACATGTATCAGGTGAAAAAAATAAGCAAAAGATTAAATTGCAAGTATTTCAGCCTGGTGGTCTAGCACCAAGGCAGCAAGATCATCTTAAAATGTCCCCATTTCTGTTGGGGACAGCGCCAGACATCGGTAGGTCTGTCGGGCACTGTACCCAACAGGACTCAGTGAATAACCACTCAACAAATTGACGCTGTAAAGCGCTAATGAAGCACTTGACTGTATATCGCACTTCCCTCTACATCTCCACCTTAATGATGCCAGCCACCCTCCAGATCACCCTCTAGTCCCTCAAACAGTCTGAGCACTTCGTGTTTCTGTGCCACCCGGGTCCTGTGCACTCAAAAGGAAAGGCTCTCCCTTCTCTTTTCTACTTGGCAAATTCCCATTCAAAGTTCTGCTCAGATGGCACCTCCTCCGGAAAGTCTCCCATTCCCCCGGCGAGAACTATTCCTTTCTTCCACTCTTTCGTCCTTTAACACACTTCTAGCACTGCAGTGAGTATTATGCCACGTGTATTTTTCACTGACTGTAAGAATTATTAGATGACAGAATTATGCACACCGACCCAAAGACACATTCATCCTTGGTCTGACTGTTGGTTCAAAAAGTTTAATTTTACAGCTACCAAGGGTGGCCAGGCACCAAAGCAGAGGAGCAAAGCTGTCATACGATTCACCATGCTAGACAGAGTCCTGCTCGAAATCTTCCCCTTCTGGCACTGGCCCCTGCATTGCCCGCATCTCCTACCATTCCGTCTCGCTAAATCCCTAGCCTTTGGGGACATGGCATTTGTTTCAATTGATGCTCTGTTTTTCATCATGAATACATGATTTTATTCTGTGCATGATTTCAATTTGATTGAGGCTCTGCAGAGTTGCTGGAAAATTTTCTTCAGTCAGTGTCGGGGCTTCCCACAGCTATACAGTCACTGCCCGAGCCCCATACTACCTCTTCCTTATTTAAATACGGGTCTTGCCAAACAAAAACCGTAGTTTTCCTATGGCGGATGACCGGGTCTTTCCCTGGAGTCCTCAGGTGAGGCCTGGCAGTGTGCTCAATAAATACTTGTCAGATTAACAAAAAATCAGTTAGTTAGTGCCTAAAAGCAAGAGAAGTCACCCATGACTTGAAGTGGATATATTTCTTAGGTGGTTTGGTTTCAAAACCAAAAGTAGGCACCTATATATTCTGAACCTCACCAACTCTCACAATGACAAAAGGAAGTCAATTTCTAGAATGTTTTCTAACACTAAACTTGTTCACTGAATAAAACATTAAGAAGCATATTAATATCCAAAACTACAAGATTTAAAATATTTTCCAAGTCTATAATAGTCAAATATGGGTCTGCCTTTTGAAACTACAACCAAACATGTTTATAGGGCTTGTAAGAGCTGCTTAAGCTCTGGAAAAGACACGAGGAAGAATCGTGTCCTAATAACACAAGAACAAAACCCAAGACGGTCAGTACTATTAAGCACAAGATATAAATGATTTGTGTGTGTTAATTCACTTGTAAGAACAACCCAATGAGAAAAGCATCGATACTTTGCACTTCCCATTTTAAGACTGGGAAATTGAGGCCCGAGGAAGTTAAACTTGTTAAGTGGAACCAGGATGTGAACGCTGGCAGTCTGGCTCCAGAGCAATTTTCTGAGTGATGGGAATGAAAAGCCTCTAACGTCTGAGAGTGTGTCATGTAGAGGCGACGTTCGGGGTACTCTTCGTAGAGGGCAATGTACAGATACGGAAATATGCCAGAGTTTGTAAGGTACAGAGTAAGGGCCAGAGCTGGGGCTCCAACCTGGGCTATTTGGCTCCAGAGCTCTTACTCATGTCCTCTTGGCCTTGGTACAGCCACGTCTGGAGTCAGGGCTCAGAGCCTCAGAAGCGGGGTGTTGTCTCGAGGGAGTGAAGGGGGGCTTTAACAAGGCTGCCTGTGTAACTGGACAGATGCCTGGCAGAGGAAGGGGGAGATGCAAGTCTCGGTACTGCTTCCTTCCTTGCACTGTCCGGCTCATGGCCTTTCATTCTGGGCAGACAACCTGTATCTTTCTCCCTGGACAGTTAGAGGAACTGGGTTCCTTTGGGGCGGACTTAGGGAGCAGGGAAGGAGGAGGGGGGCTGGCTGGGCTGGAAGACAAGGGGATACTGAAGGGCTGCTGGCTTCTCTTTCCCGCTGTTTGCTTCTTCCATTTAACCCTTTTTTGTCCTCTGGAAAGGACAAAGCTTGTCTATGAAGAGAAGCTAGCTGCACAGATTTCTGATTCTAAACATGGCAAATAAGGGGAGAAAAAAATCTCTAAGGGAACAGTCCTCAAGTTTTCCCCCTTTAAAATGTGTGCATGTAAATTGTACCTCAATAAAGTAAATAAAACAAGCAAATACTAAACAAAATAATATGTGTTGGGGAAGAGTATGGGAGAAAATACATAAATAAACTAGGCTGTGTGGAAATCCATGTCAAAGAGATGGTCTATATGAACATGCAAGCTTTTAGCTAATCTTTTCTTTCCATCTGCAAGAAGAAAAATGAATTTCAAAAAGGCTCTGATGTCTTGGATTATTTAGTAGGTCTTGCAAAGAAGTGAAAAGAATATAAATTCCAAATGGCACCTCAGCTACAGAAATAATCAGCAGGGCAATAGTGTACTGCGAAGAGGCCCTTGATCACCAGGCGGATCCCAGCAGACGACTCCTCCCCAGGTTACAAGAGCAATCCACTTTTTGAGGTGAAAAATCCTGTGGCCCTTTAAGACCCTAGTGGGAAAAACAATAAATTGTTTTTACAGAAGATGGGTCAAACCTTTCGGCCATGTGGGCTGCTCTGAGCTCACAGATTGTCCCAGGGCTGAGGCTTCTGGCCAATACATCACACTGCCTCAGGACACTAAGTCTGTCTTTGCCTTACCCTTTGTATTTCTCAATCCACATTCCTTTTTGGGGTGAAATACTCCATTATTTCTGCTTTGTTCTGGGCTGTCTCCTGTCTCTGTCCCTATTAACTCGTGGCAACAAAAGAAACAAACAGAAGCAGGGGATTTCATGCTTAGCAGCTACAGACATTGGCCTCACGGCTTTGCAGAGGGGCAGACATTTGAGGCTTTGAATGGAAGAGAGTGCCGCGGCGCTGAACCAGACCAGGGGCCCACGTGGCTCCCAGTCTGTGCACCAGTCATCCTGATCAGTGGCATTCATGAGTCCTGGTACGTGTATTTCCAGATGAGCCACAAGTGGGGTTTTAAAAGTTAAGGCACGTATCTGATAATTAGATTTAAAGAGACTCTAATTCGAGATTCTCCTATATTCTAGCAATCCAAAATTTCAGATCTTCTCATATTGGAAATAGATCAGGGGGATAAGGTTTGGGTTTTTTTTTAATAAAAATGAAGAAACTCAAAGAGGAAGCTAAGTAGAAAATAAATTGTCTTTCTTATTTTTAAGATGTAATTTTTCTCTTATAATGACTAGATGGAATATCTAATTTTTATAATGACAGAATTATCCAGTAACACTAGCAGTAAATTCCCCAGGCATGACTGTCTGTAATGAGAACTAAGCTAAATGAATACTCATAAACGTATCCAAATCAGGGCTTCACCTAGGTCAGTTTTAGGCCACTTATTATTTTTTTCCCTAAAGAGCAAAGAAATACAAATTTAGTTGAACGTGAAAGAGATTAATACATTTTGCAATGAACCTCTTTTTTTGTCACTTTCTGAATAGAGTGTTTCTAAACGGAAAGTTGGGCATAAAAATACTCAAACACTTTTACTGTTCCTTAACAATGGCATTTTTCTATACTTTGTACACTTAGGAAAAATCAGGGAATGGAAACACTTAAAAAGAGCTAGACTCCCTAGGTAGATCTTCCAGTGGATGGATCATCTAAAATCTCCCAGGAAAGATCCCAGCAAAGCAGATTCTCTCTGCTCTTGGTGCTTGTTGGAACTGGAGATGGGGAGCTTTGAAACGGTCGAGAAAAAAACAAATCAAACTAAAGTTGTTTTCCTTGTAGACCCTAACAGTGAAAATCCTAATTCCATATTTTTGGACCACAGAGCATTCCTTCACTTAACAATCTTCAGGTTCCATGAAGATGGAGCTCAGCCCCACATAGCCTCTCACCAATTCCCCTAAATCCACCCATGTGGTCTCTACCATCTCCCCATTCCTAAAGTCTCTGACAGCGCGTCACCACTGTCTACTGGAAAACACACTGTCTGTCCTAACTGGTGTCCTTACTTCAGGTCTTACCCGACTCCAATTCAGTCTCCAAAATGCTAATAATAATCTCCCTAAAACACATCAAGTCATTCCCATGATTTAAAATCTTTCCATGGCTACCCATAGCTGTCAGGAAAATGACCAAACTCCTTATCTAAGCAGATAGGCTCTTTATGATCTGGCCTTTGCCTTCATTTCTGGCCTCTCATGGTTGTTAGAGGGATTACATAAGATAATGTTCATAATGTTTATAAAGCACCCAAACCGGGGCTCAGCATGTGAAACTTAAAATATAATTATTTTAAGTTTATAATTATAATATATATATTTATAATTATAATATCTGTATAATAATTTGTTTTTATTTTCCCACCATATACATGGCCCTCATGCCAACCATACAGACCTATGTGCAGTTCCTGATCCACTCTCCTTCATGATCCATGTCACCAAAGGGGCTGACCCTCTGCCTATACATCATTCTCCACTAACTCCCTCTGCCTGGCACCTAGTCATCTTTCAAAATTCAGCTCAATGATCATTTCTTCCAGGAAGAATTCTGTGGCCCTCAGTCTGATGGAGATGACCTTCTTCAAACTCCCTTAGCACCTTTTCTGTTCCACTGTCCTAACACTCATCATTCTGTCAAGTAAAGGTGCTCTACAGTCCTTCATCCCCCACTTGGACTTGGAGCACTTCAATGCAGGCTCCACGTCTGATTTAATTTTGGAACCTGAGTGTCTGACACAGCATCCACCACGTGGTAGAATGAGCTTCTCAGTGACTCAGTACATGGCTTTGATTAAGTGCATGGTCAGACAAGCCTGAGATCCAACCTTACTGTGATCTGGAGAAGTTACTTCACCAACACCTGTTTCCTAATCTAGACAGCAAGGATCATCTCATAGGATTGTTGGGAGCAGTAAATGAGGTACTATGTAGCAAATGCTCAGAACAGTGTTCAGTAATCAATAGGTATTGTTATCACCATGATTGTGGTTATTAGATTTTTCACTCAGAAAAGTGTTTTCCTAAAAACTGACTTTGTGACCACCCATCAGGACTCTTCTCACAGTGCACAGTTCAAGATAACGCAGGGTCTGGATTTATTTTATTGCCCATTTGGTCAAAGATCTGACCTGATAAGCCAAATACCAGTGGTGGCTAATCACACAGAGACAGTCCTTTTGGTTTGCTATAATAAGAACTATTAAAGGAGAGCATAATATGATGTAGAGTGGGACCATCACTGTATTTTTTTCTTCCCCTGAGAGGAGAAACAGCTTTTAAACATGACTGGTCTATCTTAGCAGTTAAATCACTTCTCTTTGATTATGAATCTCCTGCTATGTCTATGCAGACCTAGACAAAAGCATAATGGTGGCAAGGGGAGGGGGTGGTGGTAGTGTCTGTGATCCCTGTGCATCCTCAAATCACGTTGCTTAAACTGCTGACAAAGACAAATGTTTACTCTGGTCTAATGTGGGAGAGCCAATACAGTGAACTAGACGCTATCTCGCCTCACACATCAACACACGTGTCAGACAGACTCTGATTGCAAAGTCTGTTATTGGTGATGAGAGAGGCAGAGAGGGCACAGCTGGATATTTCAGATCCACAGCTGAGCTGGCAGCAGTGGTAGTTCAAGCCATCTTCTCACTTTATAAGCTGGAATTAATCAGAGAGTTATTTAAAGGTGTGTTTTATTAAAGAGGCACTTTCGAACCAGGAAAATATGATATTTGAACATCATAGGTGTTTTTTAAAATGGGTGTCCTCCTTTTTCTTTTGTACCAGAGAAGGTTCTGCTTGCAAATACCAGAAAAGTGATTTATTGGAAAGATACTGATAATTCACAGAACAGATGAGAAGACTAAAAAAAATGCAAGAACCAAGGCAGCCCACAGTAACACCGCAGCAGCCATTTGTACAGGAGTCACCACTTGTACTAACTGCTTGGCATCCTGTACTGAACTCCATTGCAGCATGAGAATGACCTCTGACTACTCCAACCCGGTACCACTGACCATCAAGCTGGAGCATCCAATTGGCCAAGCCTTGGTTTCATGCTGGGGCCCTGGCTGCCAGGCAGTTAAGAAAGAAATAGCTGACCCCTACCTTCAGCAATGAAAGAAGGGAGTCCTGACCCCAAGCTCTTGTGGGATTTGTCCCTAAATAGACTATTCACTTACAGGGCAGCCATAAACAATATCAACTATACATTTTGTCCTTTGGCCCAAAAGACAATAGACTTTCTCTATTATTAGAGAAATTTAAAAACAATTTAAAAACATAAAATAGAACAATATTTGTTGATCTTCCAAGTCCATGGACTTATTCTGATGGAATATGCCAGAGTCCTGGGCAGAGGGCAAGATGAAAGCTAGCAGAAAACTCTAAGCCGGGATTTTCCTGAGCAAAATGTTTTACCCTCTCAGTGTCCCACTTGTCTACTATTATTTAATACTCAGCTCTCCTATTCCACATGCATTCTCTTCTTTCTTTTCATACTTCTACCAATAAATTATTACATGTAAGAAGATGGGGACTGGCTGTGTGTCTGTGTAGGAAGCTGATGCCTGACAGCTCTTATGTCTAAACTTGCATATTCTTGCTTTCCTTTCAACTTTAATATCTTGTAGGAGGAAAATGGGGCAGGACATACTTGGAGGTGTGTGTAGCACCCAGCTTTTGTTGATTAAGAACAAAAACTCAATCAGGTAGACTGTGCTATTGCTTGTCACTAGAAACATAAACTCCCTAAGGATATAGGACTGGGCTTTTTCTTTTTTTTTTTTTTTTTTTTTTTTTTAAATCAGACTACTCTGGTTTTCTACATATTTATCTAAGTAATGTATAATCCTTCAAGTCTCTCTTTTCCAATTTGCACATCACACCGTAATTGTGAAGCAACTGTTACAACAAAAAACTACTCATCAGGAACACGTTAAAAAAACCAAAAGCCGAAACAGAAAAACCAGAGCAATCATATTTATGGTCAACAAATAATTTAAAAATTCATAGTCTTTGGCTGACAAATTCAGATTTCCCAAAAAAACAAAATCTGAAGGGTTATAGTAAACAAGCATGTTAAAATATAGCTCAAAAACAAAAACCCAAAAACAGTAGGGGGAAGGAGGTTGGAAGGGAAAGGATTAAAGGCATATATTTAAAAATAGGACATTATGTCTCATTTATTTGGTGACTCTGTGGAAATTTTATGACATTCATCCAAGGAATTATGACTACACCTGAACAGATTATCCCTGCCATGGCTCTCCAAAAGGAAGAAAGGGCATATACTCATGACTATTTGAACTGAGTGTTAGAATCGATTTTATAATTACAAAAATAGTGGATATGAAGGTCCTCAAGGGAATTGTTCATGGACAAGTTAGAGACAGTGTTGGCAGAGGTAAAATATTCATCACCAAAAGAGTACATAAAAAGTATTTGAGATGATCAGGGCTCATGTGGGAACCACACAAGGGGAATAAGATATCACCAGAAAAACGCGAGTATTCTCTGTTAAGTAAAAACCGGAAACAAAGAATTTCGGTCATAACAAGTTCTGCATCTATTAAAATAAGACCTCATTGTCATGTAATCTGGGGGCAGTGGGGTGAAGAACAAAAATTGCCGTGAGATTTTCTTAACATGCAAGACTTTCAAAGCAACTATACAACAAAAACCATAGCTCTCTCTCCGATCCTATTAATGTTTTCATATTTTACAGTTTCTTACAATTTGCAAATCTCTCTCTGCCCACAAAGAAGGATAAAAGATACGTAACCTTAAAACATGAGATTTTTGAAATGATCTATTATACAATTTTAAATCCCATATTACTTCTCACGTTTTATTACATGTTTGTATTATAAGCCACATCCAGTCCTTCACTGAAAGAAATGAGAAGAGAATGAAGGAGATAATAAAAAGATAGACATCAAATAAAATTTGATCCAATAGTGGCAAGAGATATTCTCTAAATCACATCCAACTTAGGTTAATGTAGGTACTTCAAACTTTCAAAGACTGATGGAAAGGCAAGTAGAGTTAAAAGGGGACATCCTAAAGACAGCACTAGATAGTGTGATAATCTTTTTTTTTTTTTTTTTTTTTTTTTTTTGTGTGTGGTATGCGGGCCTTCCTCTGTTGTGGCCTCTCCCGTTGCGGAGCACAGGCTCCGGACGCGCAGGCTCAGCGGCCATGGCCCACGGGCCCAGCCGCTCCGCGGCATGTGGGATCCTCCCATACCGGGGCGCGAACCCGGTTCCCCTGCATCGGCAGGCGGACGCGCAACCACTGCGCCACCAGGGAGGCCCGTGTGATAATCTTTGACTTGACACAGGATATGGCTTCAGCAGCAGTTTGAACCGCAACCTCGAATATTTGACTGAATCTCAGCTTGAGAACTTTCTACAACACTTTCATTAAAAGCCCCAATATTCAGTGTATACAAAGGTCAAATCATTATGGTGTACACCTGAAACTAATAATGTTGTATGTCAATTATACTTCAATTTTAAAAGCCTCAATATCTATTTTACTTCAATTGACAATGAGGTTTCAAAAAGAAAAATTAAAGATTTAGAAAACAAAGTACACAATATTGAAAATCAACTACTACTAGCAATTAATTATATTTTAAATATGTTCACTCCTCAATTTTAGCACAACTTCTGACAACTTAATACTCCAATTATATGGCTATAAAAAGCACATCAATTAACAGGTCGGGCTAACCTCGCCCCACTTCTTCCTCCCTTTCTCAGCTTTCAAAGCTCCTTGAAAACATCATCTCTATTTCCCTCTTCCCTGTCTCTCCTGAACCCACACCTAACAGGCTCTCTCCTTGTCAAAGTCATCGTGATGTCCACACTACTAGATCCAACGGTCAAATCTCAGCCCTTGTCTTACAGGTCCTTTCCGTTAACACGATTACCACTGCCTCCTTTAAAAAGCTTTCTCACTGAACTTCTAGACACCACCCATTTCTGGATTCTCTCTTATTTCACTGGGAAGGGGGTTCCTTGTCAGTTTCTTAATCTCATCAGCCTCTTACCATCGGAATACCTGGGATGACCTAAAGCCTCTTCTACTTACACTCACTTCCGTGCTGACTACCTCCAGTCTCATGCTTTCAAATCTCTCTAGATGCTTTTAACTCCCAAATTTATATCTGTACCACGGACCTCTAAACGCATACATGCAAATGCCTTCTCCACATTCCTCCTCCTGGATACTGAGTCGGCATCTTGAACCTAACATACCCAAAACACAACTCACAACTCATCCCCAAACTTTTTCCTTGGCTCAGTTAACAGCAACTCCATTTTTTTTTTTCAGTTGCTCAGGCCAAAAACACAGAATGGTCCTTGGCAACTCCTTTTCTCTTAAACCACACATTCAATCCATTAGGAAACCCTGTCAGCAATAGCTTCAAAATATTTCCAGAATCCAACTACTTCTTACCACCTCTGTCCTTCCCACTCTGTCTAAGCTACTGTCATCTTGCCTGGATTAGGCAAGAGACTCACAACGGGCTCCCTGCTTCCTCTCTAACCTCCCTATAGTCTATTCACAACACAGTAGTCAGAGTGATCCTGTTAAAATGTGTCAGGTCACATCTATTTTCCATGCAAAATCCTCCAAAGGCCAGCCCATCTCACTCAGGATAGAAAAACCACAGCCCTTATAACAGATTACAAGGTCCCATAAAACCTGCCACAACCTCCCTCCCACCCCACCCCCCAACTGTTTCTATGGCAACACCTACTATGATTTCCTCCCTCAGTCAGTTGCTCCTTGTTGTTCCTGGACCATGCTAGGGACAGTCCTACTTCAGAGCTTTTGCACTTGCCACTTCCTCTGTCTAGAAATCACTTGCCCTAGATACACACAGACTCACTCCTTTATCTTGTTTGGGTCTTTGCTCACACGTCACCTTTTCAATGAGACTTACCCTGATCACTCTATTCTAAAAGTGCATCCTCCCTGCCTCACGACATTCCCTATCCCCCTTATATGTTTTATGTCTTTCCACAGCACTTACCGTCTTCTTACCTATTCAATAACTCACTCATGCATTTGGTTTACTGCCTGTGTCCCCTCATAAGAATGTAAGTCTCAGGAGGGCAGGAATTTTTGCAGGATTTTGACTGAGGCATCCCCAGCAACCAGAACATGGCCTGGCATAAAATATACACCCAATAAATATTTTCAAACTAACTGGTTGAATGGTTTCCACGGATCCTTCAAAACCATACTGGATTATTTTCTAACCTCTTTTTGGATTGAGGTTGATGCAATTCTATATTCTATCCATATTTTTCTTGAGTGGAAGGAACACATTCTTTTAAATCACCTATTGATTTTGGCATATCTTAGAACTTTTATCTGACTCTCACCGAGCTTAGTCCTCCTCTAGAACTACAACACAAAGTTCACGGCAGTGTCAGACAGGGGGAGGCTGAGGCAGAGTCCCAGAGTTGTCCAACCTTTATAGGTTGGGCACCAGAGGAGAAACCAACCAGGCTGATAGGGAAAAAGCTAGGAAACATAGTGTAACAGAAATCAAGAAAAGTCGAGTGCTTCTAGAGGGAGGAGATCATCAACTAAGATGAAAGCTTCTAAGCAGTTACGTGAGGATCAGGACACACAGATAACCACTGTATTGGGGAATATGGAGGATGCTGGTAATCTTGACAAGCACAGATGTAATGAAGTGGTGGAGGTGGAAATCCAGGGTATGTCCTTATGTCCAACGACCTCCTCATTTGGCATGCTTCACCTGAGCCAACCTTCCATTCTCATTGCTTTGACTACATTGATGATTTCTCAATCCCATGTCCAGCTTCAGCCTCTTTCTGGAGAACCCAAGCAGTGTGTCTAAACTTCCTGTTAGACATCTATACCTAGATATTCCTTAGGTACTCAAACTAACAAAAACCCAAATTCACTACCAGTCCTCCCACCCATTTGTCCCTCCTTCCTGTATTCCCTAGTTTAGCCAATGTCATCATCATCCAACCCAGCATTTAAAGCTAAAATCCTCTTAACATCCTAGATCCTTTCTCTCTCACACTGCTCACAATTCATAAAGGCCCCATACTCATGTTGATTCTACCTCTTAAATATTTCATATTCTCTATACCTATTGTTTTGCAATAAAGCCATTATTTCTTGACAGAACTGTCACTACTTCAACATAAATACTGTAGCAAGCACATCACAGGTGCTCAATCAGATATTTGTTGATTCACTCAAGGAGCTCATATGGCCCTATTATAAGCCGCTCAGATATACGGTTATAAAATCAATTTTTAACCTTAATAACCATTATTGAATTTTTAAAAAGACAAACTGAATACTCTGAGGCTGAGATACTATGAATAATAATACCATAAATAAAAAGATCCCAAAATACCAACTGGGTTTGAGTGTCCCCTGGGAGACTACGGTCATGAACACTGTAGAGTTCTGACTGCCACTCAGTGGAATTACTCTCACTGACCACTGCTTTCCATAGTCCCTTCTTGTCCACTCCACCTTCTTCAACAACATATTTTCCCTTCAGAACTTACTCTACATGGTCTAAAAGCCATAACTCCAACGAAGGAACCTGAGCATTGCTAACAAGCAGACAAAATACATAACATAAATGATTAGTTTCTCCTTGGCAGAGGCAAGGACCCAATGAGACGTTCATCTTGAACAAGAAGTGGTAAGTCATGACTGGGAGAACACCAGCAAGGGTAAATGATGATGCAAGCCTCAGCCTCAGAGCTCCTCATCTCTTCTGCAATTTTCTGAGACCCAGCAATATAATCTTGACCTTGATAACCTCCATAGGGCCTTGCCAGGAGAGGACAGAAAAGACCTCAAGAAGTATTTTGGCCCCAAAACGTTTTTGAATCAAGTTAGAGAAAGTTATGAAACTCACAGTTGTCATACTTGACTTGCATCCAGAAACACAACTCAAATGAAGCATGTAGCCTAAATGGTTGATGGTTTTCAGCTGGATGTACTTTCCAGCCACCTAAAATGAAAAATCTTTCTCTAATCTCATCCTAATAAAAATCTTTGACCTGGCCAAAAAAAAAAAAAAAATCCCTATATTACCCTTATGGCAAAGTAGGAAGAGGGGGTAGGTAACAGAAAATAGACGACTTTACACAGTTTTGTACTTTTAATCCCTGATATTTATAGATTAAACACCGCTTGGAAGGCCAAAACCTGGAAAGAATCTGCTTCAGCATACCTGACCCATCATGCACACAAAATGAATCATCTTTTATCTAGCTCATACCACAAGAGAGTTTTACTTTTAGCTGAACAAACTTCCCAAAGGGACATCTAGTCATGCTACTTAGAATCCCAAAGGGCTGGCCTCGAGAGTAGGGTATCCCGATCTCTCTCTACTAGTGGACTGAATGATATGGAGACCCCTCTTGAGACACTAAGGATGTTTATTTACTCAGGAAATAAATCCATATTCCTTTTGTCCAAGAGGCAATAATCGTTCTCAATTCTCAAGGCCCAGGTTTCCCTAACTCCTCCTCCCTCCCTCTAGGCTCACATTATACTCTGTATTCTCACAGTATTTGGTTCATGTTGCTAATGTTCTACTTACTACATTGCACTAGAGCCAAAGTGCATACTGAGTGTCTGTCTTCCCCATTACATATTAACTCTAAATCATTCTTTATTCAACTTTGTATCATCATGCCTGATACACTGTATGTTTGTGAAATGTGTAAATCAATGGATAAAATTAATCATGGCTGGTCTCAAGCAAATTGAATACATCTATTAAAATAGTCCAGAATCATTAGGTTAGATTAATGGAAAATATGAAGGTTTTAGTCTCATTTTTTTTGAGGTAGATTCTCTATTCGGCTACCCATATTCTAATCAATAATTCTCTAACGTGTTTCACAAAGATTTGAAGAAGATATTCCTTGTCTTAGACTTTGAAAAGCATCCTGGAAAAATAACAGATGCAGAGATGTTCATTTTTTAAAAATAAAATTTTAAATGAGATATACACGCTTACATGCTGACTGCTCTCTGGGAGTAAGAATGAAAATCACACATTGTCTGAATTACTATATTTAAATAAGGAAAAAGAAAGATAACACTGCTTGAAAGCTTCTGGAACCAGGAGTCTTGACTCAGCTACACTCCCTTACAACAACCCTCTCCCCAGTCCTCAAAATTGGAGTGTTCCTCTCAAAATCAAGCAACCTGTGCAGTTATATCTGGGTAGCAAGATGCAGGAGAGGGTCATTTTCAACAGAAAGGGTAATTAAAATCCTGCATTCAGACAATCATCAATGAAAATGTGCAATAAAATGAACCCAACTTTGATCTTGGTTTTACTCATAAGGAATCATGCAAAGAGCTAACATAAGAATAAAAGGATACAAAATATCATGATGCTTTAAATAGCTACAAAAACAACAACTCCTCACAGGCTGGAGAAGGAAATAATTTTCTGTCCTCATTCATCAAAAAGTTGGCCCAACCCTTATATTTCTGGAAAACTTCTGTTATCTGTAGTCCAGTTATACACACATACAGATGTATACTTAATTTTATTTTCTTCTCTATTTTTTCTGATGTTTAAAGTAATCCTTGCAAATAATTCAATCAATCAAATGTATAAGGGAGAATGTGTAATTTCCACATTATTCTAACCTCCTAGATATTATTGGTGGTCAGTTCTTCAACTTTTTTTTGCATATACTACTTTATATGCATCTTTTTTCCTCTCTTTTTTAAAAGAGATGAAATGAATTGCATACAAGAGGGATCACTGTATGCCTAATTATACAAGTAGCTCATCGTTTTTCTGATTTATCACAGACAACGCTCTGTGTCATAAAAGAGTTCTGATTCTTTTTATCTTTTTATTTTTTGAATTTTTTTTATACAGCAGGTTCTTATTAGTTATCCATTTCATA
>NC_041221.1:58141296-58144849 GCF_002837175.3 Physeter macrocephalus
TACATATTAGTGTATATATGTCAATCCCAATCTCCCAATTCATCACACCACCACCCACCCCCTCCCCCTGCCACTTCCCCCGCTTGGTGTCCATACGTTTGTTCTCTACATCTGTGTCTCAATTTCTGCCCTGCAAACCAGTTCATCTGTACCATTTTTCTAGGTTCCACATATATGCGTTAACATGTGATATTTATCTCTCTTTCTGACTTACTTCACTCTCTAGGACAGTCTCTAGATCCATCCACATCTCTACAAATGACCCAAATTCCTTCCTTTTAACGGCTGAGTAATATTCCATTGTATATATGTACCACATCTTCTTTATCCATTCGTCTGTCAATGGGCATTTAGGTTGCCTCCATGACCTGGCTATTGTAAATAGTGCAGCAATGAACATTGGGGTGCAGGTGTCTTTTTGAATTATGGTTTTCTCTGGGTACATGCCCAGTAGTGGGATTGCTGGATCATATGGTAATTCAATTTTTAGTTTTTTAAGGAACCTCCGTACTGTTATCCATAGTGGCTCTATCAATTTACATTCCCACCAACAGTGCAAGAGGGTTCCCTTTTCTCCACACCCTGTCCAGCATTTGTTGTTTGTAGATTTTCTGATGATGCCCATTCTAACTGGTATGATGTGATACCTCACTGTAGTTTTCATTTGCATTTCTCTAGTAATTAGTGATGTTGAGCAGCTTTTCATGTGCTTCTTGGCCATCTGTATGTCTTCTTTGGAGAAATGTCTATTTAGGTCTTCTGCCCATTTTTGGATTGGGTTGTTTGTTTTTTTTAATATTGAGCTGCATGAGCAGTTTATATATTTTGGAGATATATCCTTTGTCCACTGATTCATTTGCAAATATTTTCTCCCATTCTGAGGGTTGTCTTTTTGTCTTGTTTGTAGTTTCCTTTGCTTTGCAAAAGCTTTTCAGTTTCATTAGGTCCCATTTGCTTATTTTTGTTTTTATTTTCATTACTCTAAGAGACGGATCAAAAAAGATCTTGCTGTGATTTATGTCAAAGAGTGTTCTTCCTATGTTTTCCTCTAAGAGTTTAATAGTGCCCGGTCTTACATTTAGGTCTCTAATCCATTTTGAGTTTATTTTTGTGTATGGTGTTAGGGAGTGTTCTAATTTCATTCTTTTACATGTAGCTGGCCAGTTTTCCCAGCACCACTTATTGAAGAGACTGTCTTTTCTCCAGTGTATATCCTTGCCTCCTTTGTCATAGATTAGTTGACCATAGGTGCATGGGTTTATCTCTGGGCTTTCTATCCTGTTCTATTGATTTATATTTCTGTTTTTGTGCCAGTACCATACTGTCTTCATTACTGTAGTATAATCTTTGTAGTACAGTCTGAAGTCAGGGAGTCTGATTCCTCCAGCTCCGTGTTTTTCCCTCAAGACTTCTGTGGCTATTCAGGGTCTTTTGTGTCTCCATACAAGTTTTAAGGTTTTTTGTTCTAGTTCTGTAAAAAATGCCATTGGTAATTTGATAGGGATTGCATGGAATCTGTAGATTGCTTTGGGTAGTACAGTCATTTTCACAATACTGATTCTTCCAATCCAAGAACACGGTATATCTCTCCATCTGTTGGCATCATCTTTAATTTTTTTTCATCAGTGTCTTATAGTTTTGTGAATACAGGTCTTTTGTCTCCCTAGGCAGGTTTATTCCTAGATATTTTATTCTTTTTGTTGCAGTGGTAAATGGGAGTGCTTCCTTAATTTCTCTTTCAGATTTTTCATCATTCGTGTATAGGAATGCGAGAGATTTTTTTTGCGCATTAATTTTGTATCCTGCAACTTTACCAAATTCATTGATTAGCTCTAGTAGTTTTCTGGTAGCATCTTTAGGACTGATCTTAGAGGAAATGCTTTCAGTTTTTCACCATTGAGAACGATATTTGCTGTGGGTTTGTCGTATATGGCCTTTATTATGTTGAGGTAGGTACCTTCTATGCCCACTTTCTGGAGAGTGATTATCACAACTGGATGTTGAATTTTGTCAAAAGCTTTTCCTGTATCTACTGATATGATCATATGGTTTTTATTCTTCAATTTGTTAATATGGTGTATCACATTGATTGATTGGTGTATACTGAAGAATCCTTGCATCCCTGGGATAAATCCCACTTGATCGTGGTGTATGATCCTTTTAATGTGTTGTTGGATTCTGTTTGCTAGTATTTTGTTGAGGATTTTTGCATCTATATTCATCAGTGATATTGGTCTGTAATTTTCCTTTTTTGTAGTATCTGTGTCTGGTTTTGGTATCAGGGTGATGGTGGCCTCACAGAATGAATTTGGGAGTGGTTCCTTCCTCTGCAATTTCTTGGAAGCATTTGAGAAGGATGGGTGTTAGCTCTTCTCTAAATGTTTGATAGAATTCACCTGTGAAGCCATCTGGGCCTGGACTTTTGTTTGTCAGAAGATTTTTAATCACAGTTTCAATTTCATTACTTGTGATGGGTCTGTTTATATTTTCTATTTCTTCCTGGTTCAGTCTTGGAAGGTTATACTTCTCTAAGAATTTGTCCATTTCTTCCAGGTTGTCCATTTTATTGGCATAGAGTTGCTTGTAGCAGTCTCTTAGGATGCTTTGTATTCCTGCAGTGTCTGTTATAACTTCTCCTTTTTCATTTCTACTTTTATTGATTTGAGTCCTCTCCCTCTTTTTCTTGATGCTTTCGTAGGCTTGTATTGCTATCAACTTCCCTCTTAGAACTGCTTTTACTGCATCCCATAGGTTTTGGATCGTTGTGTTTTCATTGTCATTTGTCTCTAGGTATTTTTGGATTTCCTCTTTGATTTCTTCAATGCTCTTGGTTATTTAGTAATGTATTGTTTATCCTCCATGTGGTTGTGTTTTTTACGTTTTTTTTTTCCCTGTAATTGATTTCTAATCTCATAGCACTGTGGTTAGAAAGGATGCTTGATAAGATTTCAATATTCTTAAATTTATCGAGGCTTGATTTGTGACCCAAGATGTGATCTATCCTGGAGAATGTTCCATGCACTCTTGAGAAGAACGTGTAATCTGCTGTTTTTGGATGGAATATCCTATAAATATCAATTAAATCTATCTGGTCTATTGTGTCATTTAAAGCTTCTGTTTCCTTATTAATTTTCTGTCTGGATGATCTGTCCATTGGTGTTAAGTGACGCGTTAAAGTCCCCCACTATTATTGTGTTCCTGTCGATTTCCTCTTTTATAGCTGTTAGCAGTTGCCTTATGTACTGAGGTGCTCCTGTGTTGGCTGCATATATATTTATAATTGTTATATCTTCTTCTTGGATTGATCCCTTGATCATTATGTAGTGTCCTTCCTTGTCTCTTGTAATATTCTTTATTTTAAAGTCTATTTTATCTGATATGAGTATAGCTACTCCAGCTTTCTTTTGATTTCCATTTGCATGGAATATCTTTTTCCATCCCCTCACTTTCAGTCTGCATGTGTCCCTAGGCCTGAAGTGGGTCTCTTGTAGACAGCATATATATGGGTCTTGTTTTTGTATCCATTCAGCAAGCCTGTGTCTTTTCGTTGGAG
>NC_041221.1:58145343-58184828 GCF_002837175.3 Physeter macrocephalus
TTGTCCCAGAGGTCTCTGAGACTGTCCTCAATTCTTTTCATTCTTTTTTTATTTATTCTGTTCCGCAGCAGTGAATTCCACCATTCTGTCTTCCAGGTCACTTATCCGTTCTTCTGCCTCAGTTATTCTGCTATTGATTCCTTCTAGTGTAGTTTTCATTTCAGTTATTGTATTGTTCATCTCTGTTTGTTTGTTCTTTAATTCTTCTAGGTGTTTGTTAAATATTTCTTGCATCTCCTCGATCTTTGCCTCCATTCTTTTTCTGAGATCCTGGATTATCTTCACTATGATTATTCTGAATTCTTTTTCTGGAAGGTTGCCTATCTCCACTTCGTTTAGTTGTTTTTCTGCGGTTTTATCTTTTTCCTTCATCTGGTACATAGCCCTCTGCCTTTTCATCTTGTCTATCTTTCTGTGAATGTGGTTTTTGTTCCACAGGCTGCAGGATTGTAGTTCTTCTTGCTTCTGCTATCTGCCCTCTGCAAGTTCTGATTCTTTTAAAAATCAGTATAGAATTTCACTGTATGACCATTCCAAAATTTAAGTAGTCTCTAACTGGTGGCTGATACTTGGTGAATTTTAAACTATGTAGAATTTAGACTTTTAGAGATATAAAGACCTTAAAGAGTATCTTACAGAGTCCAAAAGTGTCACTCTATAGATAAAAGTACAGAAGCCCCAAGATACTGAAATATGTTAATAAAAAAGATTGCAACTTTGCTTGGTAGCAGACAGGGGAACGTAAACTATAATTTTTCCCACTATTTAGAAGTTGAGAGCTCTAACTCTAGAGCCAGACTTCTGGGTTTGATTCCCAGCTCCATTACTTACTAGCTGAGCCACATTTGTCAAATCACATAACCTCTCTGGGACTCAGTTTCCTTAATAATGTGACAATAATATAGTTGTTGTCAAGAAGAAATTGGTTATAATATAAAATGCTTAGAATACTACCTTGGCAATAAAGCAATAAGTAAGTGCTAATTATTACTGTTACGGGCTGAATGTTTATGCCCACCCCCTCCAAATTCAGATGTTGAAAGGCTAAGCCCTCATATGATAGTATTAGGAGGTGGCACCTGGGGGAGGTGATTAGGTCAAGGGTGGAACCCTCAAGAATGGGATTAGTGCCCTTATAAAAGAGATGGCACAAAACTCTCGTCATGGCCACCATGTGTCTATGAACTAGGAACCAGGCCCTCACCAGACACTGAATCTCCCAGCACCTTCATCATCTTGAACTTCCCAGCCTCCAGAACTATGAAAAATAAATGTGTTTTATTTAAGCCACCCAGTCTATGGTACTTCATTATAGCAGCTGGAACTAGGACAATTAAAACTGTAGCTATTAATATTATATCATGCTACTTCAAGCTTACTTTATTAAACAATTAAGATTTCTGTTCTTGGCGTAAGCAAAATAGAAAACACAAACTTTTGGTTGTTATTTAAGAGTTTGGTATTTATACAGTCACTATTTCTTTATTAAAATATAAAATTATGTAATGGCTGCAGGGAGATATATTGAATTATGACTTATGAAGGATTTAAGTATATCCAACTGAAACAGAACTCAACAGAAATGTGAACACTTATTTATGTTAGAGTCATTGGTTACCTATATAAAACTCCTTGGAATGGAGGAAGAAAAGGAAGTCAAAATCATCAGTCCTACTAAATTTTCACTCGTGTGAATTTTACAATAAAGGGTGAAAACTTTAAACTCCACAGAACATACCAGTGAATATGTACTGATTCTCAAGCAGAAAAACACCTGCTCCAGGTGGTGGGCTAATATTTGAGGGAAACAAATGTGTTGGTTTCGGTTCTCTGTGACTTGTAAGATTTGCACTTCTTTTAACATTCGTGGTGTTATTGGTTTTCTGCTGTTTTATTCTTTCTTTATTTTTTTACTTAAAACACATTAGACTGAAGTGTATTAGCAGAGCCCAGATTGTCTGAACACCTTTCAACAGCAAGAACAAAATGTTACATACCTTTGAGGTAGAGCCTAATAACCCACCCAGAGAAGCAGAGAGCTCTGAGAGTACTCCAAACCATGGTGTCCCAGCCCTCAATTTGATGCAGCTCCCTTTCAATATCTCAACTGGTTAGAGGTGACATTTTTCTTTATTGTTCAAAATCACAAATTCTTAGGTCATAGGATACTCTGCACTTTCATATGATCCAAGAGCATTTTTATTTTTTTAAGCAGAATTCATTAAAAAACTTAGAGTATGTAGCTCACCAGAATGGCCCAAGAGAAGTTAGCAGGCGGTACACAACCTACTTGTTGAAGTTAAAATGGGCAGAGTATTTTGGCTGGCCCAAGACTAAAACTGTGGAGGACAAGTATATCTGAGTACATATTTAAAAGAACTCAGTTCCTTTTCTTAGACTTGAACTCACTCCTGTTCAATTTAAAATCATTTTATCTTTTTAAAATTTAAATTTGAATCTTTAAGAATAGGGGGACATTTTCATAACTCCTTTTCCAAAGAAATCGTTGGCAATAAAAAGTCAAGCAGTACTCAGGTCAAAGGTTAAAATATCACAGACCACATTTCCTTCTCAGGCCTATATCCCTTAATCAGGTAAACAAGCTTCAACTGTTAGAATTATATAGTTTGAATTCCAAAGACAAAGAAGTTAAACATTCTTTTGAAATCATAGGAATTTCCACTTTGAATATAGATGAACAAAGAAATAAAAACAAAGTAGTTGATTACCATACTGCTGGCCTCGCTTTGCAGTGTGTAAGCTCTCTAAAAGACTTTTAAAATTTATTTTTATTACGTTTTCTTTTAATGATAGATAATGGAAAGAAAACAAGCACAAAATTGGAAAGGATCATGCCTGGATCTCACCCCATCCCACTCTCCAATAACTGAATTCAGTTTGTGCTCCAGAGAGTAGCAAACAGAAGAAATAACTAGGGCAGATCATTCCTAGGTCCTCAGCCGATTCCCTTCAGATAACTAATTCCTTCTTATCTCTCTATACGTTAATGTACATGGAGCAATTGAAGTGAATCCCATCTTTGCCTCACTCTGAAAGACCACTCTGAAAATTTGCTAACGGAAGAATCGGGAATTGGAAGTGTAAGACAGGAGGAAAAGTAGAGGAAACACTAATCTGGCGATTCATGGTAGAAAGGCAGTAAGAACTTGCCTGGGTGTTCTCCAGGTAATGAGAAACATCTCATGAATGCCAAGGAAAGAACTTTAAATGACTGCTCTTTTAACACGCTTTTCAGGTAAATGTCTTCAGGCCGGTGTCACAGAAAAGCCCCTGAATGGGAGGGGTTCCCCCTGCTTCATGATCACACTAGCTCTGAACATAATTAAAACTAATCCTTTTACGTGCCTACATTTCTTACAAGCAATCCGTCTAGAGTAGTACATGAAAAAGGTCTGGATGTTTTGCACCAACAAGATTCAATCAGGACTTCAACGTTGGGGGTCAGGGGATGCAAGTCCAAACAACAGCAGCTCATTCACTTATTTAAAACATTCAGCTATTTTAAAAGGCTTAGAACACACAGAGCATAATGGCATATGAAAATGACAGGCCCTCATCAGAGGCACGGCCTCCAAATTTGCTTACGTCGAGCTTTGAGAGACAGCCAAGACATGAAAACCCTAGAGAAGGAAAAACTTATGTCATGACTTACATTAAGAAACAGGCTGTAGAAACAACAAGTGTTTACAAACCGATTTAGGGTGCTCAAAATTACACGAGAAAGGCTACAGAAAGATCCTCTCTCTCAAAAAGTAGTTGATACAATTATACACCAACTCCCTAAAAGGGTTTCCTGTACCAGAGTTGGGGAGAGGTCAGTGTTGCTCTGTCCTCACATCATTAGGTGCCACAGAAAATATGTTTCTCTTTTGCAATAAGCACATCAACTGTTCATGACAAACTTTTTATGCAGTTTTATTCCTCTCGTCACACTCTCACACACAAGCCAAAGTAACAACTAAAAAAATTTAACCACAATTATACTTCTATGGTGATTCTTCTCACCGGGTTATTTTATTTAAACATCACATGTAACAACAATAATCCTACCCTTCCCGACTCATCGGATTTACTTTCACCACTTTTTTTGCAGCTCAGTTGGAAGGGCGTGGGATGTACAACACCTATGTCCTTTGTCTCCACTCAAATGCTTCAGATTCAACAGGTACCAAATAAATGTTAAGCAATTCTCATCTCCTCAATAGTTTTCCTTGGTTTCATCTTCGATTCATATCTGTGGCTTACCAAAGAGAACACCAGAGTATGGCCCTAGTCTTAACTTTAGAAAGAAGAAACTCAAACTGATTCATTCTAACTCAACATCTCTCTACCCACCACCTCTTCATGGAAGAGGCAAGCTTTTGTGCTTTCAGAGTCTGAGGTAACCCCAAGTCACAACAGGCCATCTGCCCTATCTTCTCATCTTAGTAACTGGGACTCCTTAGAAAACTTCAAGCCAGAAATTTAACATCACACACACATACGGATTAAAACCAGGTGAGTAAGATATACAATGAGTGAGAAATTCAAAGCAAATAGAAATTCCCTCACGACCCAAAACATGGTACCAGCTAGGATGTATGGTACAAATGAATTATAAAGTTGAGATTTTTAAAGTCACATGAATGAGGGCTCTTTAGCCCAAGTTTAACGAGTCCCATCTCCTTAAAAATTTTATTGTTTAACTTATGTTTTAGGCAGGTACAACAAAGTAGCACCCTGCCATATTATATAAGAATCAAGGCAGAAAAACTATATTCGTGTGAGACAGTGGTGTGGTAAGGAGGTTAATGGCTTCCCCCAAATCGATCCACCTCCTAATCTCTGGAACCTGTGAAAGTTATGTCACACAGAAAGGAGGGAATTAAGGTTGCTAATCAGCTGACCTTAAAGAGCTTATGCTGATTCCTCCAGGTGGACCCAATGTAATCACACGGTCCTTAAACAGGGGAGGGGGAGGCAGAAGCGTGAGAATCAGAGAGACGGCACTGTGAGAAAGACTGACTAGTCACTGCTGCCTTTGAAGACGAAAAGGGCCAACAGTCAAGCAGTTCAGGCAGCCTCTAGATGCTGGAAAAGGCTAGAAAACAGATTCTCCCCTAGAGCCTCCCCAAAGGAATGCTGCTCTGCTCACACCTGGATTTTACCCTGGGGAGACTCATTTCAGACTTCTAACCTCCAGAACTGAAATCAAGGTATGTTGTTTTAAACCACTAAGTGTATGATAATCTGTTACAGCAGCAACAGAAAACTACTACAAGTGAGATGCTGAAAATTAATAATGATCCAGCTCCTTTAAATTATAGAAAAGACCATTTTAATGTAATTATCCTTCAAGTATTTACAAGGGAGGGTCTGTATTTGGGGGTTTTCCCCCCTATCTTTAAGGTCTTCTAAAGTCCAATTAATATCTGAAATATCAGCTTTCATGAATGATAGTCAACAGGAAAAAAAATGCCTTAACATAGTTCTGATTTAAAAATCAATGTACCAGGGACTTCCCTGGTGGCGCAGTGGTTAAGAATCTGCCTGCCAATGCAGGGGACACAGGTTCAATCCCTGGTCCGGGAAGATCCCACATGATGCGGAGCAACTAAGCTCGTGCACCACAACTACTGAGCCTGCGCTCTAGAGCCCACAAGCCACAACTACTGAGCCCGTGTGCCACAACTACTGAAGGCCACGTGCCTAGAGCCCGTGCTCCGCAACAAGTGAAGCCACCACAATGAGAAGCCTGCGCAACACAATGAAGAGTAGCCCCTGTTCGCTGCAACTAGAGAAAGCCCGCGTGCAGCAAAGAAGACCCAACACAGCCAAAAATAAATAAATAAAATAAATGTGTTAAAAAGAAAAATCAATGTAGCAGAAGTTGTAGAGAAGCAGCAGTCTTCTAGAGAGGAAATGTTCATGTGAAAAGTCCCCATTCTCTGCTATGGTTTCAGGACGTTCTCTATTTACCACGGACATTCAGCTCATGCAGAAACACTCTGCACAAACATCTTCCAAATAATCCTAGGTTTTCTCCCTCATCTGGCTCTCCTGAATGCACAGCAAGCCCCCCCCATATAAAACTGACTCTTCTTCCTGTCTCTTTTTCTACCTCTTTTATATACACACACCTCTCACTTGTTGATACAAAACCTCAGGGGACACAAATTAACTTTAATACATTAATACCAATCAAGAGAAAATATAATTTTCCTTAATGAATCAGATACAAAAAGTTTTAATATATTTCAGAACCAAATAGAGTAACATCTAACTTCTCCTAGTCACTTAACCATCAATTTCAACTATACAATGCCAAGAATACAGAAGGGGGGGAAAAAGGCATCTGGGTAGTCAAAGCAGACATGCCCAAGTTTAACAACTATGAAGTTTATGTAATTCATTCATAGTAAAATTCCTCAGGCTCTAGGTCACAATCTAATGACGTTTGTTTTAGATATAATTCTAACAGATTAGCTTATCTAGGTTTCTAGGCCTCAGCAGATTAAAACCAAGAGGGTAAAGAACAAGAAGAGGTTAGAGACCCATACCTTCAAAAACCAGGAGAGAAAAGGTAACACACACTCACTGAGTGTTTACCAAGTGCTAGCCCTGTACCCAGCACTTTGATAGACGGTGTGACGTTTACAGAAGAGGAAGCTTGGACTCCTTGGAGCTAAATTAACCTGTCCAGAATCAGAAAAAGGGTATATACACCAAGAGTGGGAAGAGAACACAATCTGCCATCTGATTCATAAACTAATCTTTTCCCCTTGACCTTATCACCTCAGAATCAACAGCAAACACTGATTGTTGACAGTAAGGGTCTGAAAAATGAGTAAGAATACAACCCCAAGACTTCAGGCAAGAACACCAGTATAGAAACTCACAGAAAAGCTGCAACAACAGCCATGCATTGCTAAAAATCTCCTAAAGCCATCCCTATATAAAAGAATTTTTCAAAAAAGGTAAAATCATGACTGTCATACAGATATAAAATAAAGCGTCTCAAAGAATCCATACAGATATAAAATAAAGCGTCTCAAAGATTCCATTTAACTCATTAATTAGTGGGGGAACCGAAAAAGATGTTATAACCAGTTCAAAGGAGAAGAAAAAGAATCACATTTTTAATGTAGCAAAGGAATGTTGAAACCAATGTGCAAACACTGGTCAATTGCATTCCCCAGGACATAACTAATTTGCATTTCTATGGACAAGAATTATTTGCACTGCTTTCAGTTTTCTACAAGTTAACTTCTAGTTCTACAGAGGTATAAAATAGTCTGGTCAAAGACAAAGACTCAGGCCCTATAGATCGAATAATCCCCAGATATGACAGCATCAAATTGACAGGATATCCAAAAGTCTTTTTGCTCATTTCAAAGTATTACACTTTTTCTTACACCAACCTCGCACCATAGTAAAGAAATGATAATTGTTTATTATCTTCAGCATACTCTACTTGCAAAGATTAAATATGTGCTAAAAATCTTTAAAGCTTTACATCTAATTGGTTGCCAATGAACTTCAAAGTATGTAGATCTGCCATTCCCAATGATGCTGGATTGATGTTTTGTTAGAGTGGACGGTACATGAGAGGCACGTGATAAATGATTCCGAGGCGGAGTGTGGGGGAGTGGTGGGTGTCAGCGGATGACTTTTCCAAATATTTCCTAGCATCACAACTCTGACTCAAAAGAATAGATTCAGGACAACTGACTGCTCAACATCATTTTATTCTTTCCCTGAAGAACAAGTTAACATAGTATCTTGTTCCTATTTCCTAATATAATAAGACTGTATATATAAGCAAATATCCAATGATTTGCACACAGCCAATTCTATGAAATGATATTTTTGGGTGATCTCTATGTCATTCACACAAGCCTCTACTTACCCTCAGTAACACTGATTTTAAGACTCTTGAAGATAATTTTAATCATGGCAATTTTTATGTATGTGTAGAACCATCAACTATGATCACTCAATGCACAAATGAAGGCTCCCTAGAACTGGTTTGTGGACTACTGTTGATCAGTAAGTTTTCAGTGATCCATTGTGAACTGAGCAAAATAGTTTTTTTTCATAAATTTATCTTTATTCAATTTAAAAGGATAATTTATTCAAAGATTATAATCTTGCTACTGGGTGCGGGCGGTGGTGGAAGTCTTTTCTGTCAGGAAATAAACTGAGTGACAGTCCATAAGCATTGTTTTCCTAATGTCCACATTGGCAAAATAAAGCTCCACATTTGCGTGCGCACCCATGCATGCAAACACACACACACACACACACACACACACACACACACACACACACACACACACACACACACCCTGGCCCGGGGGGTGGAGGGGGGGATTTGTTTTTAATATTATAGTTACTGCAAAATTGAAAAGTCCTGAAGCTACTACCTAAGCAACTCTGGAAAGCTGAGTGGTAAAGGGTATATTGTTGATATATACAATTTTCATTTTGAGAAGTAAATCAATGTCTGTATTTTTCAAATGTTAACCAAACCACAAAATGTCCTACTGTGATAATTATATTAGTAACAGTGGGGGTGAAAAGACAAAACTAAAGACTGAACTTTTCTATTCACAGCTATGAGCGCTTATGATGAAAAACAATTCACATACAACTATTATCTATGCCCGACTCCATTCTATTCACTATAATTCCCACAGACTTGCAGAAATTCTGCACTGCCCATGTGTTCAAGAGTTAGGCCTTTCACTTTTCTTTCTCTCTCAACACTTCTTCTGAGAACTTAGTCTTAAACTGTCATAAATGAGCTAAGATTTTGGCAGACGTACACTGCTTTGAATTGCTCTCAGTACCTGTATTACCTAAACATGAATTTCCATTATCCCCTTGCCAATTAAACTATCTCCAGACTGTGGCCTTCTTAAAATCCCAGATAAATTACCCAATACCTAGTCTTCCTAGAAACTAAAAATAATGCACACACCCTAAATTTTTGATAACAGTAAAAAAGTTTCAAGTCTTGTTCCTTTTTTTTTCTACCTTTTTATACTTCAGATACAGAGTAAGATTTGAAAACTTAAGACTTAAAACCTGAAAGTTCCCTTAGTATTGTGGATCAAAGGCCATAATTAAAGCGGCGATTCTGAACATTTTGCCTATTTTAGAGCAAACAAAACTCATTATTTAGTAGTTAACACTCAGAATCCCTGTATTCATGTAGTTTGCACACGATGTTTCATGGAAGTACCTGGACAAATGTAGAGTCATTTACTTATAATCATCTTTGCTATCAATTCCCTTGCACTTTTCTAACTTCCCTGATTGCAAACCCCTGAAAAATCCTAACAACTGCTATGGTGTGAAGAGCCCTCACTCTGGGTGAAGGACTTTCCAAGCACTTTAGGAGGATTATCGCAGTTAATCCTCGCAGCTCCCCTGGGAGGTACGCACTTGAATCCGTCCCTGTGACGGGAAGGACGGAGGCTGCAGTTCAGAGGCCTCACTTGCCAAAGATTACACAGCTAACGCGATCTGGAATTTGAACACAGGGCTTAATCTGCTTTCAAAAAAATGAACTACTGCACTGGAGGGTAAAACACAGGGGGTAAAAAAGTTGTAGTATGTGGTTCCTTCCAAATAAGACAAAAGTTCAGGGACTGTCCCTGGATCCCAAAATACCAGATGCCCCAGAATGACTGTCCATCCTCACCAACTAGCCCATCTGACAGGTACTGAAGGGCAGGACTTAGACTACAGGGTGTAATCTTCTAGGCGTTGAGGGGTGTGCCACTTAAACTATTATTACACCTGGGACACAATGAGAAACTGAACCCTGGTCTGGTGTATCATTAATTATCCAATAAACCTTATTTGAGTGCCACTATATTTAAGTAACTGTTAAGTAACTGACACTTTGCTGTGGAGAACTGAATAAAGGAAAGGCATATCCCTGCCCTCCATGAACTTCCTGTCAAAGGCATGAATAAGAACAAAGAGAGCCTCCAGAAACAGCTACTAGAGTTACCTGATCACTATTAACGTCCTTGTCCTTTTCCTCAAATTCATAATCTCCTAGGGGATAAAGGAGAACATGAACACTGGTAAATACTCTAAAAATATCCAGGCTAGGGGAGGGGGAATTGGAGGAAGGTGGTCCAAATTTTCAGATATATGGCTCTTAGTGCCCTGTACCACATGATGAGAAGATACAGGGACTCAAAAGCCACTGTTCAGTGCGTGCACAGGATGTGATACACTCCTACTTCCAAAGGTCCTTTCAATATGCCGGGGATGGGGTGGTATCTGTGTGCACAGGGCAAGTAAGAGAATAAGAAAAGAATCCACCTGCACTTAAAACCCTTCTGAAAGAGACACTTTGCCCCCAATGTTACTTCTTCCTAAAAATGTGCAGGGCGCAAGCATCTAAACACACACAGAGTATGCCTCTATTCAGTCTTCTGCTGAGTGAAATTGCCCACATTGCACATGTACTTTTCGACCACACTGCCCGTTGAGAAGGTGACCAATGATTAGAAAGAGAGAAGAGACTTCTGATTAAAGGGGCAGGTTGAATGCAGCCATTTAGTTCCACCTTCTCCTGAAACTGCACTAAAATGATTAAAAGAGAGATGTTTTAAAAAGAAAGATATAAACACACTTAGACACAGAAAATAACTACAACATTTTGGAAGCCAGGAAGCAGAAGAATGAGTGGTAACTGTGACCCAGCAGACCAGAAGAATTTAATCTAAACAAGCAGTGGGGAGAAGGAGAGACACAACCCAGTTCGCCCCTAGAACTCCCAAGAAGCTCAGGAATTGGTAGAATTTGAGATCCCATATAAACGGGAATAAAGGTAGGGCTAAAAACAGGGGGATTGGTTCAAAGCCCTTTAAAGAATCACTGAGAGTTCTGCAGCCTTCCCTCCATTTCACATTGCCTGCCCACCCGAGTAGAAGACTATACATTCATTCCCTGGAAAGAATGAAACATGGCATCTGAAGTGAAAATCACCAGGCACAGTTTACGGCAGGGCTACGTGCAGATAAAGGGAATCAAGTGAAACTTTAACATAGTGAATACTGAAATCCCCAAGCCCTTTGCCCCACATGCCTCCCAGGGCACTGAGAACCAGACTTATATTCTTTAGGTAGAAGCTTTAAACATCCCTTTTGGGAGTATCAGTCCAAGAGAGAAAAGCTAAAGTTGTGATTGTTGGGGCCTCCCTGCAAAAAAACAACCAAATACCCCTGGGGTGAGATCCACAGTAGACACATCCCACCCACGCACAGAGAACTCTGAATTAGCTCTATAATGCTCCATTTTTAGAGATAAGCAGACACATAAGAATTGTCAGGCATCTAAGAAAAACCATTAATATGAAAGACACCTAACTAACAGGGAAAAAAAAGCAACTTATGATAGGATAAACAGAGCTATACAAGGAGATGAAAATAAGTATATACACATTATTAATATTTTTTAAAGCCTAAAGTTAAAAGATACTGCATTCACAAAAGAAGAATAGCAACAGGAGGCTACAAAATAGAGCTCTTGAAATAGGGAAAAAATATGGGTACATGGAAATTTAAAACTCAATAAAAGATTTAAAAGGTAAATTTGATAAAATCTCCCAGAAAAGAGTGCAAAGGGACAAAGCGATGAAAAATACAAGATAAAAGTGATAAAAATTAGAGGATCACTCCAGGAGGGCCAACAAAGAGGGAAAAAAAAAATCAAGGAAGTTTCACAGAACTTAAGTATTTGAGTTTTCAAATTTAAAGGGCCTAGCACATTCGGTAATGAAAAACAGTCACCAAAGGACACCGTGAAATTTTGGAAGACTGGAGTTTCCAAACAGGATTAAAAGACAAACACACAAAAAACAACAACAACAAAAATCACCACCACAAAAAAACAGATCAGATACAGAGTTCTCCTCTGGAGAGCAACACTGGAGGCTTAGGGAAGCCAATGGAGCAATGCTTTCAAAACTACAAGGGAAAATCATTTCCAACCTATAATTCAACACCAACTAGACCATCAATCATGAGTTTGATAAGCCAAGTGTCCAAAAATTGACCTCTAATGCACCCTGGAGTAAGCTAAGAAGTGGGAGACTTGAAAGCCAGCAGGGATCCTTAGGATGAGAAGGGACTCCCCATGATAATGCACAGGATTAGGGGGTGACAGCCATGCAGCATCCTGGACATTAGCCAGTCCAGAGTGGAGCAGATCCAAAGCTCTGGGAGAAATGTCCGCAAGAAGATGAACTGGTAGAACTGTATGCCATACCTGTTTGATGTGATTAAAAGGAGATTTACACAACTGTGGGTGATACCTGGGAATGAAGTGATGAGGATTTAGCAAACTAAGTGAAAGAACACAACAATTACCAACTCTGGGAAAAGTAGGGTTGAACAAGAAGGAAAAATAATCATCACATACTACATGACAGCTATGAACAGAATTTACAAAGGCACAAATGCTGTGAACTTGTGGATCTACCTAAAACCATGACATTAACTGGGAGGGTAAGTAGGTATATTGAAGGTGCATGGGAGGGAGAGGAAAAAGAGCTAAATCCACATCTTCCCAAGGGGGAGGCCAAGAGATGATACCTAAAATAGAAAAGTCAAGAAGCTGCCATATAAGCACATTATTTACAATGACGGAAGTAAATACAAAAAAAAAAAAAAAAAGTGGAAAAAAGCTAAATAGTTAAAAGTAGAGAAAGCTACTGAGAGGTCAGAGGGGATTGGTAGGGGAAGGAAAGAAGTCACCACTGGTTTTCATAACACCTTTACAAAATTATTTGACCCTTTACAAATTGTTCATATAGAACACTGATAAAAATTAAAACTAAGTAATAAAAAGGTAAGAGATGTGGAATTCAATATTCACTTCCGTATCCACTAATAGAAAAATGTGTGTGCCTGTATTTTAGAACACAGGTCATGTCATTCTTTTAAAATGACAATTTCGAGGCTTTCTTTAGTTGAAAGCACGTTTAATGAAGAAAATCATTCACCTAGCACCATTTGTCAGGACCTAGACACTGGCCAGACATGCTGTATAAAAAGGTAAATTTGTGAACAGTTATTTGCAAAGTCAACATTCTTCCAGAGTCTTTTAAACTGGCAGCCTTTCTTACTTTTAAATTTGTATTTATTCATAACTGACCTTTTCTCTCAAAGAAGTGAAGCAGCTATCTTTATTACATCACAATTTTCTATTCAAAATATAAAGATACACAGTGAGTTAGAGCATTATAGAGTGTTAATTAGAACATACTTTCCAGAATAGCTAGAGACAGTTCTTTGAAAAAGGAAAAAAGGGAATAAGTGGTAGAAATAAGGTAATTTGTTCTTTGTGTCTTAATATTTAGCTTGAACACAATACCAAAATTTTTATCCCTTTATGTCTTCCATGCTAAATAAAAAGCCAAAGAAGTAAGCATAATAATCATAATTCACAAAACAAGCTTTTTCATTGTTATTAAGCAGTTATTACTAAAAAGCAAGAAATGTTTGAACATACTCACTTCAAAATAGCAGTTAAGATTCTGTGACACCGACACTGTTATTATAAAATTCCCCAATCAAGTTAAAATTTTGTCTTTCATGAACTGTAATTTCTTAAACAAGGCAAGAGAATTTTGATAAAAATAGTAATGTATTAATATTATCTATTTTCACTGGAATCCACTCTTACTTTCCAACTAATTTACTTCTAATTATTTCCTTGGAAATCTATACTTTGAAGATAGTAGTTTGAAGGAACTAAATATGTTATTTTTAAAAAATAATAAATATATTGTGAAATATATTGTATTTGATTATCAACATACAGCATTGCAAATTGCTATTACAGAACCCAACTTCACCCAGAAGTTTCCATCCCCAGAAAATTATTCTGACACTTAAGGATACCTGTACAATGGCAAAACTTCTGAGGCATCTGGGCCTTAAAATTAAAAGACCATGGGCTTCCCTCGTGGCGCAGTGGTTGAGAGTCCGCCTGCTGATGCAGGGAACACGGGTTCGTGCCCCGGTCCAGGAAGATCCCACATGCCGTGGAGCGGCTGGGCCCGTAAGCCATGGCCGCTGAGCCTGCTCGTCCGGAGCCTGTGCTCCGCAACGGGAGAGGCCACAGCGGTGAGAGGCCCGCGTACCACCAAAAAAAAAAAAAAAAAAATTAAAAGGCCATTCTGACCGGTACCTCAATTTTCCAAAGAGAGTTTTGTTATTGCTGTTTTGTTGTTTGAAATGACTAATCCTCAAGTGGGTTCCAGCCACCATGAAGAATTTCTAGAAGTATAATCATCTTAGAATAGGAGGAGACCTCAAATGCCATAAAGTCCAATCTCCTTTCCTTGTTGAAGCAAAACTGTGGCATACAGAAGTTAACTCGTGGTTATTTCAGTCTCCTAGAACCCAATGTAGTGCTCTGTCTGCAACATTATGTTACACAAATGTGCAAAAGCAGGACAAGTCCTATCTGATACTTTTACAACCAGCATGAAAAGACACACATTGTCATTAGGTACCTTTTGTTTATCTTTGTATTCACACATAAGGGAATGTCCTACCTTAGTCCAAAATCAAACGAGGGTTCTCTTTATTGTTCAAAAGACAGGCTGCCCAATTATAGCTGTTACTAAAACCAGAAAAGTGTTTCCAATGTATCTTCCCATATCAGGTTAGTGACTTGTTTGGTGTGTACCAAGTAGTACATGTGGTCACAGAGTGGGTGTTACTGTCAGTTTTCCCTGGTCCTTCTAAATCACAAAAGGCAACAAGTTGTGGGGGGAGATGGGAGCTGTTCTATCAGTTAAGACTTTAAGATCCATCAACAGACCCCGTGCACTGAGAGCCCTGGCAATTTTCCTTCTCTATGCCCCAGAAAGTAATGCCTTAGACAGTTAGACTACTGGAACATCAAAGAGCTGACATGAGTTTTAGGTGGCACTTAAATGAAACATGTTTACATTCTCATCTTTAAAAATATATATATAAGAACAAAGATAATCAGATAGTTTAGGAAGGACATTACGATTAGTGGACAGATGAGGAATATACTCATCTGGAGCAAACCTGCTTAACCAGACAAGGGTAATTTGAGCAACTGGAAATGCTAAGTCACAAATCAGGGATCATGATTATTGGTTGACTTTAGGAATGTGTTTGGCTGCAAGTAACAGCAAACTCACTTTATGGTGCTTTAAAACAAGGGTCAGCAAACTTAAAGGGCCAGAGAGTCAGTATTTTTTTTTTTTTTTTTTTTTCGGTACGCGGGCCTCTCACTGTTGTGACCTCTCCCGTTGCGGAGCACAGGCTCCGGACGCGCAGGCTCAGCGGCCATGGCTCACGGGCCCAGCCGCTCCACGGCATGTGGGATCTTCCCGGACCGGGTCACGAACCCGTGTCCCCTGCATCGGCAGGCGGATTCTCAACCACTGCGCCACAAGGGAAGCCCCAGAGAGTCAGTATTTTAGGCTATGGGCCAAAGTGTCTCTGTTGCAACTACTCAACTCTGTCCTGGTAGCATGAAAGCAGCCACAGACAATATCAAACAAATGAGTGTGGCTGTGTCCCAATAACACTTCATTTACAAAAATAGGCAGCCAGCCCACAGGTCATAATTTGCCAACCACTGGTTTAATCAAAATGTCAACCTCTGGTTTAAACAAATAGGACTCACTTAAAAAAAAAAAAAAAAAAAAAAAAAAAAAAAAAAAAGCTGGCCTTTCCTCCAAGGTAGAAAGAAGGCTACAGCAGCTCCAGGTGTCAAATCCATGTTCAAGGTGAGAGGAAGAGCAATGGGGGGGTGGGGGTGGGACGGGGAAGGGGGGGAGGAGGGGTGGAGGAAGATTGAGTCAACGGCGTCTGTCCCTTTTCACAAGAAGGCAAAAGTTTTCCCAAAGCACCTCAAGCAGACCCCACCCATCCCACCCCGCCCTGATCATTGGTCAGCAATACAGACAGGACACAACACCAGAGTCATAAGCGTCTTAGACAAAACACGATTCACTGGCTAGGCCTAGACACATTACTAACTCAGCTAAAACTAGGGTTCTTTTAGCAAGAATGCATAAATGGTTATTGAGTATACAGTTACCAGTATCTGTCGCAATTGGCTTTATTTTTTCTATTTTTTCTATTGGTATAACCCGCTAAGAGGAAATGAAACGCACTCTCTTAGCTCTGAACTAATTGTCAAATAGAGATTGAGAAGGATAAGGCATGGTTGACTGGGGGTGGAGGTGTGTAAAATAACCAAGTAAGAGTGAACCTACCTCTAGCTCCCTAAAAGTAGTGATTAAATGGGAAAGTAGGGAGTGAGAAACCTGAATGGCAGCCGGGCTTTGTCCTGAGCAAAAACACTTAACATAGCCACGCCTCTGTTTCCACAACTGGAAAAATGAGGTGATTCAAGGAGATGTTCACTACGGTCTAACTAACATCCCAAGTTCTAACAACCTACGAATGCTTTAAATATGTTGTCTGATCAAGCAAATGTAGCATAAAGTATATATCAAAATTTCACTCTGAAAACAGTAAAGCCCAAATTACAAATGTGGAGGATTCCCAGAGAAAGTAGTATCTTAAACTAAAGAAAAGGAATTTTATTCAAATAACTTTCACACGTTGTTGGAAGACTGGCATTCCATCCAACCCTTCCAATTTCCAAAAAAACACACGTGTAAGAAGGGTAGTTAACTGTTTTAAAACACTATAAATGTGTCTTGTAAAAATTATACTGTTTCTTACAACCTTAAAATAGTTCTCAAGTCAAAAATGGTAACTGTTCTAGCCCGACTACTAACTTAGGAAACGCCCAGTAACCCTTCCGTTGCCACAGCCCCGAGTAAGCACTGCCAAAGACAAGGTGGTAGTAATTAGATTTACTGGAGACAGTGCTCAAATGATCACTGTTTTAACAATGATTTGGAAATTAATCAAAACAAAGTAAAAAAAAATCATTGAGGTTCCTTAAGAAATATGCTTTGCAGAAGGAATCCTTTTAGCCATTTGAGCAAAACAGGAAGAAAAAAGAGGAAAAAGTGGAGGCAGAAACAGTGGGAAAAGGAAAAGAAGAAGTTTGGGAGGAAAATTCTGTTTAGCATGATGTTCCCATCGCGGCGGTGGGGGGATCTTCTAGTTTTATATCCATAAAACAGAGATAAGCAAATTCTTCTCAATAAATTGGTCATAATTCATTTAAAAAATATACTGTAAACTAAGTGAATGCTCAAACACTCAAAGAAATTAATATAGAAGAGTATTTTTATTTCGTGCATTTAATTCAACATTTAAAAGCTTGAAAATGGGCAAAACTGAAAATTCCACTACTTTATTATACTGGAGAGAATGTACTTTGTTGCTATGTAATTTATTTGAGCACGAATTACATCATTTTTTGTTACAACTGGTAAAATACACTTATCACTAAATTTGAACACATACATGAGCAAGAAGCCTTTACAAAGAGCCCCGAAAGAAGAGCCTCAAATGATTACTGTGTGGCAAGAGCAAAGGCGGTGGGGGAAGGAGAGAGGGAAGAAGGGAGGGAGGGAAGGAGGGGAAAGCTACCACCACTGAGATGCAGGGGCTCCTGGAGGTTCGCAGGAAGCCTTCAGTCCAGTACTCAATTAGAGAATGCTTTATTCAGCAGTGGATATCACATCTCGCCTGCCACCGGAGTAGATAAGAGATACCCTGGGAGTGAGAATTCTGCAAGGATTCTGCCCTGGAATAGAACAGGCAGCAGTTCTCAGTCCTGACATACCAAAGGGGTTAGCAGGGGTTTCCCCAAATGCCCATTCTCAGACAGATGAAAGAACTTCCTTTGAAAAATGCTGGAGCTTTTCACCTCTGCAAAGCCTGCTTCCCTATATATTGTCTCGCATGGCCGTCTCGGCGTTTTAATCAACCCCCAGCCTCTTCACCATTTGTCATTTACACCAGCATACAATAAGAAAACACATTTTCCGACATGCCTCAGCACGTCCAGGATGGAATCAACCCTCATGCCTGCAAGTGCTTTGGATGAAAATGTGCAGAATACATCGCTTAACCCATTTACGCAAAAAGACACACACGAAGCTTAACCCGAAATGTCCTGAACACTCCATGTGGGCATTTCCGTCCTTCCAGCTCCATAACATCAGTGTGATTGAGAATTTCGGAGGGTTTGGGTCATATTTATTTATTTATTCTAAACCCTCATGTCTCTCACTTTCCACGCAGGAACCGATGACTCTAGTATGGCATGGTAGCTGTGACCCCACCTTGGAAGGAGGTATGATCAAAGGCAGCCTGGCCAGACTTGGGAAAACATTTCCACCAAGAATGGACATACTGCCTGTCAAAAGGTTATTCCCGCCGCGTTGGGGCAGCAGATCACGTTACTGCAGAGTAAGAACATGAAAGGGCAAAATCTGGCTAGAGTCACCCACATACATGTTTTTCTTTCCAACAACGGCAAATGGGAGACACCAACCTGAACAGAACATCCTTCTTATCACATGGGGGGGGGGGGTCGGGGGGATGGGGAGTGTGCCTTTCCCTAATCAATACAGCCCCTAAGCTGCAGCCACTGTTTAATTCCTTTTATATTTTTCTTTTCATTCAGAAACGGCTCACATTCAGAAAGACTTTTCAGTCTTAAACTTTTTATTTTAAATCCGAGCAATCACAAGCTATATTCTGTGGAAGACAAAATAACTTTGGAGGCGTAAATCTTAATGTCAATGACAGGAAGGCTTTGGTGAACCATTACCATAAATCTGACAAACGCTAATTTGATGGGTGGCTGTATCTGTCTGCTGCACGGCCAGTCTAGACAGTCTATTGAGAAATCCTAAAACACAACTGTTTGTTCCCTGTAACACCATCTGGATATGGCAATAAGCGCCGACCCAGCGCCATTCACACATGGATCAAAGCACATGCTAATGCTATCATGAAGTCATACACATAAAAAATTCAATCTGAGAACTCGAAGCAATTTTGCTAAGTCTTCAGTGAAGAAACCCCAGACTTAGTGAGACTCAAGCTAAGTGCATGGAGGGGGGAGAGGGGGGAAAAAAGGAACCGAATATTTAATGAGCTTGGGCGTCCGGAGGAATGTTAGGCCACCCATTGTATTGGAAAAGGCTCATGTCACACTTCAGTCATGGTACCCGTCAGGGTGCCCCTTTACAAAAATTGATCTGAGGACCTTTGTAATTACCTGTTTCAGCCGGGGAGGGGTTGGGGGGTGGACACGGCGGATTCAGGACAAGAAATAAAAGAAGGGATCCAAGGTGTAAATCTAATATTATATATATTGGTCTGAGTTGGCAGAAATTTTCATTATCGCACACGATATTAAAAACCTTTCTCATTAAACAGCACTGTGGCATTAGATCAAAGAATAAAGGGCCTCCTATTGAACTCCTTTAAATGTTACAAACATAAGAGCAAGTCTGGCTGTGCATAAAATAGAAACAAAGCCAATTTTTTTGTCCTTTCTCATCCTATAGCTGGCTGGAGAGAAACATTGCTTGAGAAATCTCTACTGCAAGTCAAATGGGAAGAATCCTGACTTCTCCCGAGGTATTTAACAAGGCAGAAATGAACCCGTCTGGTCTTCAAGAATTTGAGAATTCTCTCCGACAGGATTTTTTCAGACAATATGTTACTCCTTCAAAACTTTAAGCTACTCTTTCAAAATGTATCACTCAACTGCACCACTTCAATTGCAAACCATCCAGGCACTGTTTAATCCCCGCCACCCTGTGAGCCAAACTTCCCAGGGAGATAGGAAGTGCTGCCTACGCCCAGAGTTTCACTCCACTGTGTACTCCTATGAGAAACTGATTTATTTGCTTCTTGGCTGGCTCGTATCTGATGGAAGAACGGGACTAAAACTATCTTACGAATTTGTTATTACTACATTCATCTGTTTGCTGGGAGACACTAAATATGTTATGTCTCCAATTTTCACATACTTTAGCATAAGTTACACACAAATTCCCACCAACATATTTTCTTTTACAGCAGTTATAGTTGTTTCTACATCCTGTGTGTAAGCCTGTGTGTGTATGTACACACACGCACACCCCATAAACGAATCTTTAAAATGTACTGATCATGTCATGGGGTTAAGAAGATAATAACAAAACCTGTCAGGAATTACTTGCTATCACAGGTTGTGGCTCATGTGGCAACTTTCAAGTTTATATAGTAGTTAAGACAACTGATGTATGCATACGAGTTAAGCATAAAACAATAACTGAAACAGAACACATACTCAGCAGCACGGAGATGTTTTCTTTTTCTACTCTACCTGCTAAAGCCTTTAAAGGTACTAGAGAAAAAGCATTACATTCTACTTTTTAAATGTCTTGAAGTTTAAAAAAAAAAAAGCCAGATTTAAGTCTATCATTATTCATTTTACAATTCTAGATACAAATTCAGTTTTTAAAAAATGAGAAAATGTAAGATAAACAGCAAAGCCATAGTTTTCTTAAATTCAGTTCAGTTTGAAATTGAAGCCTTCTCCCAAAGTATTTCACAAAACAAAATACATTTATTTTTGTCTCAAATGGAATGTTAGTAACATAATGCTTTTGTTTCTTAAAAAGAAGAAAGAAAAACTACTAATTTCATCCTCATAGTATATGAAATCTTCCCTAAAAATCTCTTAAAATTTTAAAAATTCAGGAAATATATTAACTGCCAATCGACTGTGCAAGTTTTCATTTATAAGATGATCATATATTGTTATCTTCTAGTCAACCTGAAAGAGAGAGAGGTAACCAATACAACATAATCTGGATCACAAAGAAAAATAGAAGAACAGCTTATTTTTCTGTAGTGCATGTTTCCATAAGGGACCTACAGTAAACCTAATATGAGAAGGTAACCTACCCTTCCCCAAAGACAGCCTCATTCCCTGAATTTCCAAATAAATAAAAACTGTAAAGATATTAGCTATTTTGGTCTACAAGTTAGTTAATATAAACCAAGATCCCTTAACAGGATTTAAAAGTATTTCATTTGCAAGGCATATGTGTAGACCCACAGGAATGAAAAGAAATAACATGTACACACAAATGCACATCTCAGATGATCCACCATAATGATCAGATGTTACCCTAGATAAAACTAAGGAGAAAAAAAATCGAGACAAAATAAGTGAGAAATTATAATCCTTCTGGTTAACCATTTTATACATTTATATAGACTGTTGTTACAAAAATAGTTAAAAACCTATATGCCATTCCCCATGTTGCACTGACTAAATTACAACTGATCATCGTGTTGTCTACCAGTAATGGCTTTCTTTCAGACTGTCGCTATAATTCTGTAAGTTTAAAAGGGGGAAAAAAAAACCACCCAAACATTGCTTAATGTAGCTAATCAAGCATTTTCAAAGTTAGACTGGGGATGAAATGTTGGGCAGTATTTGCTGTGATTTTTAAATACTGCAGTGGAACAGTACTGCCATCTACTGCCAACTGCGTAACAGTGCCCGCGGAGCGCCCGTGTTCCCCAGAAGAGCCTCCCGTTACAGCTGACCCAAGAAAGCCTTCAAGAGACGCTTTGCGCAGGGAACCAAAAAGAAATCGGAAAAGTTAGGTGGCTCACAGTTTTACCTCTGACTTTAAAAAGATAACATCGTCTCGTTTTCCTTTCGATGTGTAAAGAGCCGTAATTTTTTGGTTAATTCTTTACATTTTACAATATAGTGACCCACAGACTAACTCTGTAACTAACACCCGGCCAAGAAGATGTTTGTGCCCGTACTTATGGAGTGTTCATGCTCCTACAGCTAATTCTTTTCAACGCCACAAAATATCCACCCCCCTCATCCCGTATGCAGAAGTAGATAGAATATACCTTCTAAAGGAAGCAGATCACAAACCAGCATAAGCAAGCCTGGATGTCGGCATTCATATGTCCATCAGAAAAGCATTTAAAAGCATTCCATATTACTACCAAGGAATCAGTCACTTTATTTGGGGTCACGATGGGTCCAGGTCTGACTCTAGATTCCTCTAGGAGGGAGCACAGTGCACAAGCCGTGGTGAGTGTTGAAATCCTAGATTTCACAACCTAAATCAAAACCCATGCATATCAGACAAGACTACAATATGGCATCACCAGCATGGAAGCGCTTTTGCACACCTTTTATAGTGCTCAAAAAGATACCTAGTAGATGCTTTATACAAAGCTCTACCAATTTTTTAGTGGTTTAAAAGTAGATGTCAAGTGGGGAAATAACATAATATGAGGATTCTTTAAAGCAACTTGGACCCATATGATGTACTAACTCAAGAGGATGGCCAGTCTTCTATCAGTGTACAAGGAGACCGCATTCCATTAATGACTGCTAAAATATATACATTTATGGGTTACAGATTTTAACATTCTAGAGAAAAACTGCTACTGCTGGGGTTTTTTTTTTCCCCTTTTCTTAAAGACTGTAATCTGAAAACACAGATTACAGACACAAAACACGTAAATGACTGATTTTTAAAAGGATTTAGTCTCCACTAACATAGCCCTTTTAGGCCACATAATTGCAGAACTCCAAAGAACCACAAAATAAACTGAAAACCCCAGACATAAAGAGATCCACTTATTAATTAAAAGCAGCTCTCTTGCGCTATTAAAATAAGGTTGGCCATGCATACTTTATTGCTGTCACAGTCTCAGATGAGGCAGTATTCAAAACACATAAAAGTAAAGTTGAATAGTTCTCTATGTAGGGAATGGAGTTAAGTCATGTCTGCTTGCACAAAACTGTTTTGCAAAGAAGCCATATATAGAGGATCAGAGAGGAAGGGAAAAAAAAGAGGACTAAAATGCATCAAATTTCAAATTCAATGCTCCTCTTTGGTAGAGACAGTGAGGTGTGCTGTGGACAATGTGAGTTGAACCAGGAAGGCCTAAAACTTTCCCTGTTTTAAAAACTAGAACCAGGAACAAAGATAATCGCCACAGAAGAGGCAGGGAACTCTTAAGTTTTAAAATTACCTATTAATTAAATACAAGTTATTTTGGGACTTTAAGTCTTGGTTTTGTTTTTAAACCAATACAGTCTATATCATACTAATTATCTGTGGAAAAAAGGCAGTAGTCACAGAAAGGAAGAAAAGGAAGAAAGGAAGGAAGGAAGAAAAAGAAAGAAGAGAGAGGAAAAGGGAAAGAGGGAGGAGGGAAAAGGAGAAAAGCTGAAGGAATGAAGAGGGAAGGGGAAAAAAGGAAAAGAAAAAGAATGTTAATGGTAACTACTAATATTTCATAATGTGATTTTTAAGAATTTCCAAACACTGCATTAGAAATATCATGGCCAAAAATTCATTCCTCCATACTGACTGTGTGTTTTTTCCCCAGAATTATGGGTGACCATCTAGCAAAATCAAGAACTTAACACAAAATTAATCCTTCCATATTTAACATTTCGTCATGAAGAGGATAACTTCCCAGGCATCTTGTGCCTTCACTGAACGTCAGACCGTACCAAAATTATTTACGACCTCTCAAAGTATGGAAAGAAGAAATTCCTATGCTAGATTATAAAAAGAAAAATACTATCACCTTATTTTATGGGGTACTAATAACCATATAACTACTTCAACGGTATGGTAACTGCCATATAATTACAATGCCTAGTTATTTATGTCTTGCAGATTATACGGTACTAACGTTAAGTTACCTGTTACCATATGTAGACATTTGTGGTCAGCAGATGTGGAAAACAGTTTACTATAAAGGTCAAAATTGGCTTAGAAATTGACTTAGCGTATGAATATGATTTCTTTATCCTTCCCTCGCCTTCATTTTGTTTGCTTTTGCTATAGATGAAAGGAGGAAAAACAGGGAGAAGCTTCTCCAGGAGATGTATAGCTTTCCAGAGTCAATGGTTTATCTAAGTGGAATCTGCCACTGAACTTGATTCAGCTGGATTTTCCCCTGGAGCGTGTCTGCACTGAACTTTTTGTTTGACATGTTTCATTACCTTGACATTTTCTGGCATGGAATTCAGATATTAGCGGCCTTAAGTTAGAAACTTCCTTCTTGCTTGATTTTTTAATACAATACTCAGCACCTTCACCCCATCCGGCATTTCAAGGTCCCCTAGGTCCCCAGCGCCTTAAAGAGCAGCCGTTCGGGAACTGCACACCAGTTCCACTTTGCTACATGTTTGTTTACTAGCTCAATTAAATGGGGTTTACTCTGTAATTACACAAAAGAGTGAGCCCCATTTCATTTCGCTCTGAAATTGGCAATGGCCTCCAGCAAGAGATAAGAAACAACACACATCCCATAATTTATGATTCTTTGTTTAGTTTGGGGAACTAACTAATGGTGGCCAATAAACCATGCAGTCTGCCTGAAACACCCGCCCTGCTTTGGTGAGATCCACAGTGCCGACTCCAGCCCCAGCACTAAGATTGATAAGTCCTAGGAGTGAAATCAGTAGACAGGTGCCTTCTTTTTTCTTTAATTCTGAATAAAATTCCGCAATCCAGGGCATTGAAATGCACTCTCCAGCTGCCCCCCAAAAATCTGACACTGCCTTCCTGCCCAAAGTCCAATTTCTTTCCCCAAATTGCTTCACCATATGGAAAGAAAGAATCTCTACTTTTTATCTTCATTTCTGTATCACAGTTTGGCATACATGGTAATTTTGTATTCAGGGTTTGTTTTCGTGTTTAAGACCCAAAATACGCACCTCAAGAGCTGTGGTACTTTTCACATAGGTCAGAAGACAAGTGTTATGGAAATGAAATGATTTTATGATGGCTTTGCTTTAATGGGGGGTTTACACAGGGGCTTTCCTGGGAAGATGTCCAGACGAACACTCCAAAGCCCAGAATGAAGGAAAAATTCACCTTGATGCAACAGTGCTGAAGAGGGATTTGCTGATTTGTCATTTTAAATGAAACACAAACTTCAATTCCAGTTAAGAGAGTATTCCTTTGTCCTCTTACTTACGGCATCTCTCTTTCCTTTTCTTTCTCTTTTGTTTTCTTTCTTTCAAATCTTACAATTGAAAAACCACTCAAGGAAGAAGCTGGCATATGTATACGCACACACCTCCCACAAACACATGCAAATACACACACACACACACATCTTCAAACAAGAGTTAATAAGAGTCCAGCTGGTTTAAGAAAAAATATATCCAAAACAATCCCAGTCTTCTTAAGCTGAATTTCACACAAAGAACAAGATATAAATGAAACACATTTAATAAGAATAAACTGTCAAGCTTAAAACAGGACCTCTCCCCCCCAAAAAATGTCATGGGGGTCCAGAGAAATAATTTTTATGTTGTTTGCCCAGAAACACACACACATACACACACACACTCACGCCTCCTCAGTAAGGGTTTCATTTAGAAGTTTGGAACAATTCTGAACAATGAGAAGGCAGGAGAAATTCAAGTGACTTGTAAAATACTTCTCCTGTGCCAAATGAACATAAACAAAATAAATTCTAAACACAAACCTTAAATACTAGAGGATGGGAAGTAAAAATGAGCCACGCTGAACTGGAAGATCAATCCTGAAAGGATAAGTAAGCAAGTTCCTCCTTAACCCCAATGATTCTCAGATTTCTAAAAAGGCACAATACAGTTACTAGAGCTATCCTTTGAGCAAAAATTTAACTTAAAGAGACAGCATAATTAAGTCAGCTTCTTGTCATTTTATTCAAAAACGTGATACTGATTATTTTTTACCTAAAAGATTTAGAAAAAGAGGGTAGCAACAAAGTGGTACCACACTTCAAAGAAAAGCTCCCCCTAACCCTCAAATCTGATGTTCAGCTCAGTAAATGGTTTGTCTAGGGCTCACCCCATCAAAAATCAAACACAACCAAAACACCAAAAATCTTTAAGCTGCCTATTCGGACACTATGGTGCTTGTCCTACAAAAGTCATCGTGCTGTTCCAGGAGCTTCTCCTCTAAGTTAACACTGACACTGCTGGACAGTAATAAATCAAAGCTATGTTTGTCTTACAAGCACGTAAAATCATCACCTTAAATGGTATTAAAGTATTTGTACAGTTCGAAGGTAGAGAATGGAGGGCACAAGAGGGGCAGGAGATGTACTTCTTTTTCAGTCCTCTCACTGCTTCTCCTTCTTATCTTCCCAAAGAGAAGGAGCTATAGGAAACTTTTCACCCACCCATTCGTAGTGGGATAAAATTGGAGGGCGCTAGTGAAAAATGGGAAAAACCCTTTCCCTTTCTTTTATCAAGGCTTAGCCTACATATACTTCATGAGAGGAGATGGGTCATTTGGGAGTCAAGTGGGGCCTTGAAATTATCATGCATTATGTTATCAAAAGACAGTGACTATGGTAGGGTAAATGTCCTCTATCCTCTTTGCATGAGGACAGTAAGTCATCCTTCCACCATTTTAAAAAACTACCTAGTTTTAAAAATAAAATATAAATCACTTAATTTTATATTCAAAACGGCTTGGTTAAAAAGATCCTGTAGGAGACGCTTATGCTAAGATTTATTAAAACACAGATTAAAGAATTTAAATTCTTAATTAATGGATATTTTCAATACTTTAATGGTAACTTTCTTGAGGCATTTTAGAGTTCATACACAGTTGGAGGCCACGGTAGGCTGGATCTTAATGCAATTCCAAAGCCTCTTAAATAGGTCACTTTAGAGATATGAAAAGGTATATAGGTTGATTGATAATTGATATGAACTTATTTAGATCACTAAGCATAAATTTCCATTGTATAGATTATTAGGGCTTTCAGATATAAGCTTGCCAACAGCATTATCTAAATATGAAAATAACAGACTCAATCAATGTTAAGGTCTCAAAGTTTCAAGAAAACATCCAAATAGCATTTACTTGAGAACTTAGTTATGTACAAATTAGAGAGCATAAAAATATCTGCAACACAGTCCTTTAAAAGAAAGTTATCATCTAATGAGGCAACAGATCTAAATTACAAACTTAACACCAGGCAAGATGGACCAAATGCTAATACTGAGAATAAATAGCAACTATAAAAGCACGGGAGAAGAGAAGAGCTTCTCTGGACTTGAGAATTGGGGGCATCTCGGGAGAGGGCTACAGGAATGCTGTAGCATTTGGGGAGTGCCATGTATGTTGGGTACATTTGGAGTAAACAGTAAAGCAGGGCAGGGTCCAGAAACAGATACAACCAGAACTTAAACTGCATTAGGGTAAAGAGCTGTGTTGGTGCAACACAATGAAGGGACACAATGACCTTTAGGTTTTAGGAGGTTCAGTCTCAGCAAAATGGAGTTAGAAGGAGAGCACGAAGATCACCAGGAGGCCAAGGTAACTCTCCAAGCCGGCTGAACTCCAAGAGCGGCAGTGAGAAGGCACTGCAGTGACCCTCCGCAGCTGAAAGGACCTGCCATCTGATTGGATGGGGATGCGAAGACGGTTGAAACAGGGATGCCAGGGAGATGGTATGGAAACTAACTGAGGTAAGGCACAGGAAATGGAGCTGAAGGAGGAAAGAAAGGAAAGGAGTTTAATTTCGAAGAATATGAGGGGCCAGCAGGACAGATGTGTAAATAGAGCCAGTGGGCGGAATGAGAGATTAATTAGTTGATTGATTGATTTCACATTTGCCACTCTCCAAAAGAATTTCAAATGGCTCAGACGCATGAATACAAATAATTATATGGAAAACTGTAAATAGCTATAAATCAGCATCTGGGCTCAACAGTTAGAGATTAGATTGTGAAACTCAAGAGGGATCTAGGGACTGAAATTGAAAACGTGGACATCCATCATCAGTGTAAAAATGATAGCTGTCCCCACCCCTTGAGAGTGGGAGCAGTGAGAAGGCGAGGGAGGGAATTTTTTTTTTTTTTTTACTTTTAGAACACGATTTCATTGTTTGAATGTTTATCAACAAGCACACGCTACTTTCTGTGATTTTTAAGTCAATATTTTTTAAAGGGAAAATGAAACAAAAAGATCAAAGCCATAGGAACAGACAATGTCACAGATTTGCTCCTCAAATATTTAACAGGCACTTAATATATACTACAAGGACCAGGCTGGGCACTGTGAAAACACAAAGGTGCTTCCCACCTGAGTCCTGTGGGAAAAGCACAGGCATCAGAACCAAACAAGACTCAAACCCCTGCTCTTCCACTGACTAACATTAACGTGGGCAAGTTTCTTAAATTCTCTTAAGTTTAACTTTTCTCCCCTAAAAATGGGACTTCAAAAAATACTTCATACAGTTGTCATAAAGATTAGAAAAGTCAGTAGTTTAAGCACATAAAGGACAGGATTTGGCACAATTAAGATCCCCTCAATTAAGAATCCCTCCATTTTCATCATTCTGTCGAGCTGGGGAAACAAAATTTAAGAGCCAGGTGGAAAAAAGAGACTGAAAAGGAGTGGTCAGACTGCAAGTGAAAAAGATGGTACCATACCATGGCGACCAAGGGAGAAAAGCTAAGTTCCATTTATTCATCCATTCAGCATAAATTGACTAACCATCCAAGACGTGCTGGAGTGGAACTATGTCAAAGGTGGTGAAGTAGATTCTTTGGTAACCAGGAAAGTGGTCCTTGCTGACTTGAGAACAGTTCCAGTAGAAGAGCAGAAGAAGATGCCCCTTGGCCAGAGGGCTAAGGTGGTGAAGAACGTAGTAGCGAGAAGACACAGGTCTCCTGAAAAATGTGTGACGAAGGGAATGAGAAGCCCTTGTGAAGATAAGGCTTCAGAAAGTCAAGTGGTTCAAAGAATGAAGGGAAGAGAGTCTAGGAAAGAGAGAGAGAGTAAGACAGGGAAGAGGGGGCAGAGTTAACTGCATGAGGCCCTGCAGGAGATGAATGGGTGCCCAAGAAGAGAGGCTGGCCTTGGAAAGGACTAAGGAAGAAAGTGAGAAATGTGTAAAAAATACAGATAAGTGGCAAGGTGTAAAGGAGAGCTGAGGAAATACCATTTGATCAACATCAACCTTCTCATTGAAAAAGAAGGCAAGATTACTATCAAAGTAAGGAAAACTGATAGGAATGGGATCCCAGAGAGAAGGATCTAAAACTAACAGGACTTTCTCAGGACCACTGAGGTTCCAGCAGAGGCAGGAGGCATGCATCTATAATAGGAAGCATTCGGCCCAGAAATGTGACTTCCTCCATGGGTCTGGTAGGAAGAAATAGGGTGGCGTGGGGGAAAGGCAGGGAGACGACAGAACAGTGAGTGGAGAGAAGGTTAAAGGGCAAGGGATTCTAAGGATACCAGTGAACAAAGGACTGAGAGAGTGAACGCTGGACTTCAAGACCCAAGGGAACATTAAGAGAAGGAAGGAAGTGAGAGATGAGAAAAAAAAGACAGGTGGAAAATGGTCATTTATTGGATTTAAGAAGAATAATGGGAAGTTTAGAGGGAGAGAAGGAATTAGTAGGTGAAAGGACAGAATTAGTAGGTGAGACCAGAATGAGAGCTCAGAGTCTGAATCCTCAGAAATGAGGCAATTCCAAGCCATACAAAAGGCTGAAGCTGGCTGATTAAGAGGAATGAAGAAACTCTCAGAATTCAAAGGCCAGGCATGAAACTGGATGCTGAGTTTACCTGTGATATTGTCACAAGACCAACTGGGGTGAAAGAAGGAACCTGAAACAAATCCAAAGGAGGAGAAAATAGGAGAAATAGAAGAAATAAAATTTTCCGAACAGATTATTTCAAAAGACTTTAAGAATATTTCACTAGATAATACATTGATTTTTGTCTGTTTAGAAGGTTTAAAAAAATTAACGTGGGGCTTCTCTGGTGGTTAAGAATCCGCCTGCCAATGCAGGGGACACGGGTTCAAGCCCTGGTCCGGGAAGATCGCACATGCCGCGAAGCAACTAAGCCCGTGCGCCACAACTACTGAGCCTGAGCTCTAGAGCCCACGAGCCACAACTACTGAAGCCCAGTCACCTAGAGCCCGTGATCTGCAACAAGAGAAGCCACCGCAGTGAGAAGCCCAGCACCGCAACGAAGAAGAGGCCCCTGCTCGCCGCAACTAGAGAAAGCCCCCGCACAGCCAAAAATAAATTTAAATTTTTTAAAAAAAAATTAACATGAATAAAATCTTTCTAATTTAAATCAGAACCACATCAGGAAAAGCCATTCCACATTCATATGCCTTCAACTGAAGCAAGACATTAAGGATCTTTTTCTTCTTCGCCTCCACCTATCTCAGACAACATGGCAAGATTACCTACAATAACTGAGGAAAAGAACATTGGTTCTGCAGCCCTGAGGCCAAGCTGTCGAGCTCATCTTCTCCCTTCGAGCGCCAGGGAAGAACGAGGATGCTGACAACAGGGTCCTCGGCAGCCTGCTGGAGCAATGTGCACTTCTGCACGCCCTCCCACACCTAGCAAGGCAGTGTGACCAAGACGGAGCGAACCTTCATCGCGTTCCCTCAGCCCTTTCAAAGCTATCGCCTCTCTTAATACTCACAGGTACTCTGGGAGGCAAGGAAGACTCAGCATCTTTCTGTAAATGAAAAAATGGAGGCAACTTGCTCAAAGTCACTGAGTCTTGGAGAGTTCAGCACTTTCCACTAAATCATGCTGCCTGAAGCACTGAAACCTAGAAAGATAGAATCGCCACTTCAGAGCTGTGCGGTACAGAATGGTAGGTAGTCCCTGGGTGTGTAGAAGGAGATAAAACTTTCTTCAGAATAACTCCTTTTCTGAGAAGGAACATGGACCAGCAGAAGCAGGAGATAATAAGTCAGAAAACACCACAACATCTTCTCAAACCAACCCAGAGCTAAGACAGAGGTTGAGAGAGAAACTTGGAGCCTATATGTCTGCAGCACCAGAGGACCCTGGACACCTTATACGGAAATTAAAGAAAAAGTTATCAGAGGGCTCATTTCTAAGGGCATCTGGTTCCAAACATATTCTGCTTCCAGTTTCTGCCTCATATAATCTCTGAACTCTATAAAAGAAGGAAGGGAGGAAAATATTCATAGAAAGCCAGCCAGTGTTGGCTAACCCTGGCAAACCATTCTGCGATAGGCCATACTGTATCCCAGAATGCAGCAATCTGACAAGGCTCCCTGAGACACACACTGCTGATCAACAGAAGTGCTGATCCAAAAGGGTGACTAAATAACGAAATTCTGCACTAAAGCACAGGGCAGAATAGGTCCGATATTCAGAGTTATCCCAAATAGGTTCATTTACTCCGAAAACTGGGCAAATCTCATCTTTTGTGAATAAAGATAGGGTGGACAGCTAGATTAAGGCACTGTATATGCAAAAGTGTCTCACTCCGTGGTGATTTACACAGCTCTGTGAGTAGTCCAGACACCAGTGAATCGTGCACTTCAAATGAGTGAACTGTATGACGACAACAGGGAAGAAAGAGTCTCCCCAGAGACTGCAGTTCATCAGACACAATCTTTTCTAGCAGGATTTTTCGGTTTCATTTCAATTTTACAGAAAAAAAAAAAAAAAAAGCCACTTTTCCATTCCTTCCTCTCTTCACCTTCAGAATCCATCTTTCTTTTTTGTTGTTTTTTTGTGACGTCTGGATTTCATCTGCTTGCTAAATAACATCCTGGTGTTTCTCTCCACTCTGCTTACTCTTGGTACAAATATCTGGAAACCCTTTATGTACCCACTGCTCTAAGTATTTACTTTACATGTTTAGAAACACATAGTCTGAGGAAAGTAATCCATTTAAATTCTTTTTCCAAAATTCAGATTGTGAGTTAAGCATCATAGCTCATGTCCAGCAGATTATTAGACTGTAATTGGTCTTCTTTAACAGATAGATCCTTTTTGCTCTCTGGTGATAATTCCAACCTTGGTTCAATCAATGAAAGGGCCCAGAGAGAAAATGTATAATTAGAAAGTTATTACGCACAAAGCTATTTTGAGAAGAGCTTGAAATCAAAATAAATACAGAATTAAGACCAATTAAAACTTTAACCTGTTGAAAATGTTGTCAGAAAAACAGAAACCAAGCTCATTTTGACAGAGAGAATGTTATATGAAGAACGAGTTAAACAGGGACGGAAGAACTGAGAAAGCCCAGAGGAGGACATTTGGGTCACAGATGACAGTCTAGGAAGCAGGGTACCACTCTGAGGAGCGGCATGTTCCCTGGTGCTGGTGCCTCACGGCCTGGAGGAGGGACCCTGCGGAGCTGGGGGTGAGACCTCTGAGGAAGGGGCCTTGCCCAGCTCTCAGGGAGGACAGTAAGACGAGTTCTGGGAACAGAACTTACATCCAGCTGCTAAAGAGCTGGACGTAAGCCAACCACCGCTGCTAAGGCAGAGGGCCATTGCTGAGGTGGCTCTAAGTGAGACAGCAAGAAAACAGGATGGAGGACCAGTCCCTCCTTCCTCCTCCAGGCATGCAGTCTCCCTCTAGCTCCAGAAGCTGCAGGGGCACCTGGAAGCTACTAGGGAGCACCTGGAAGAGAGAAGTGCACTCCCATCTGGAAGGGCAGGAAGGGGCTGAGGGGTGAGAGCTTAGCAACTGACCCAGCAGATACACTGCTGATACCCAGGAATGCTCCTTCCATTTAACGTGCCTGAATACCAAAGGGACGCTAGCCCAAGACACCAACAAAAGAGAAAGTCAACCAATAAAGGTTATAAAGTGTCACTCTCACCTCCCCCATTACAGTTTCTTGAAGTTTTTCTCAGATTTTACAATATAAACTTATAGCCAACTGGAGAGGTCTAATCTCTTCCCCAAATAAGTCACTTATTTGTTCATCCTCTTCCTCTAGGCCATGTAAATATCAACACGCCTTCTCTTCAGTGTAAAGAAGAATATTCCCCTTAATGAATTTCTGGAACCAGGATAAAAACTTCACTAGTATCACAGACCCCATTTTAAGGATTCTAAGAACCCTTCAGTAAAGAGGTTTGTTTTCTTTATTCCCCAATCTTCTTTCAATGAGCTGTGCATTTTAGAAGGGGCACATCAAAGTATTTCTTCAAAAGCAGCAAATGTACCATCCCTAAAAATAACTTGTTTACTGTTGGGAGAAGCAGTTAAAGATGTTTTTGAGGGGCTTATTCCCACCCATCTTTGGGGGTAGGGGGGCATATGTGACACTCTTGTCACCTTGGTTGTCAGGGGTCACACACAGATTTTCTTACTCTTCACTGTTCTACCAAGTCGTCTCAATTCATTGAACACTCCTCGAGCTTGGACAAGACTTTAACCACAGTGAAGCATCCCTTAGACTGGACCACCCAACAATGACCTTTCTAGAAAAAAATCCGCGGGCAGCAGCGAAAACCTGTCACGGCAGCTAAGGATCTCAAGTCATAATAGGATCTCTTTTCTATTAATAGGTTTGTCTTTCCTTTCTTCTTTAATATATATTTTTTCTCTACCAGCTACAACATACACCAAGAGAAGGTAATATCCCAAGTATCTGACTGCGTGTGCCTGCCCCCTGGTGGGTGGCAGGGTGAAGGACACACTATAGGAGATTCTGTGGGCCTCTACAGCAGAACCTGAGACAATGAATTAAGAAAGATGAAGGAAGAAAGCTCACATATCGAAATTCCCTCTGTCGGAGACATATGAAGATATGGTAGAAAATGGAATGAAATATAAGAAAAAAAGTACTGAGACAGTTGTAAAGACCAGGCATCAAGATCCTAGTTTGAGATATACTGACCTGGGTCCCTCATGCTGAATTATGAACTATTGTGGCTAGGTGTCTATGTGTACCTATTGCTATCCTAAATAATTAAATTACAATCGTAAGGATAGAGCTAGGCACTGATACTTTTTTAAAGCTCCCAGGTGATTCTTGGGTGCAGCCAAGGTGCAGAACCACTGACCTGGAACGTGTCCATCAGAATCAGACTCTATCCTAGACCTTTTAAATCAAAATCTTTAGAGGTAAGCCCTATATCCTGCATTTTCCAAAGCTTCCCAGGGAATTCTTAAGCATCCTACTCTGCAGAAACTACTTTATAAAGAAAGGGTTAGGGGTAGGTAACTCCTAGTGGTAGAGGTGAAAGCTGTCTCAAGACAAAGTGACCTTGAAAATGGACAGGTTTCCTCTGAGCGGGATCCGGGACCACATCAACAAAGGTCTAATGGAAAGAGTCGGCTTCAGAAAAAGCCAGATAAACTCAACTTACAACACAGCTGGCAGGAAAGGCCCCACCATGCCTACATGGCTTTTGGAAGAGATTTCTTAGTGAGAAGCCTCCTTAATCTACCCTCCTTCAACCTTCTACGCCCCTACCCCCTCTCCCTTCACCCCAGTAGAACCAGCAGCCGGAAGAAGGCACCTAGCAGTCTCTTTTTCATCGACTTACCCTTGGGAAATAATTATTTGGAAAACAGAGACTCCTTGGGGCATCTTGTGTTAGCCAGAATCTGTCTGAGCCCCTCCCCTTCTCCCAACACACACACACACACACACACACACACACACACACACGCAAAGCAAAACAGGCATCTAGGCCCTCCTCGTTGGTAGAGTAGCCTTTGACAAGAACTCCTGAGGTAGAGTGGTGGTTGGGCTGGAAGTATAGCATTTCTAAGTCCAGACAAGTGGGTTTAATCACTTAATAAAAGACCCAAGGGGGCTGAATGATGCTCATAAAGCATTTACATCGCCAAGAAGAGTTCTAGGACCTCGTCCTAGCTTTTCCCCTTTGAAACATCCTAGTGGTATTTGGTCAATACTGAGGAAAGCTTGGGGAAGTATCAATATTGTTAAGTATATGTCACACACCTTCTAAATGGAATCTCAATTAGGAGAGCTGAATAAATAGAAACAGTTTGCATTAAAAACAAAAACAAAACATAAAAACAAAAGAGCCTGCCTAACTCCTGACAGTCCTGCATGAATTACTGGATTATTTTAGATTCTCAACCCCAGATTACCATCAACATCTACCACAGAGATGTGTCCACATTTGCTGAGAGCGTGTGTACCGTACGCTGCACTACGCATGCTCAAATGCTGTGTTGCTTCGACAGCAACCTTGAAGGAGGTGCATCTTACTGGTGAGGCACTGGGTTTCCGTGGGTTAGGCACTTGCCCCAAATCCTGCCGCTCTCCGTGGTAGAGAGAGAAAACTTAAGTCCATCCTCCTCTGACCCCAGGGGTAAATCCTCCACCCCACAGAGGCTCCCTCTGTAACACAGTCTAAAGCGGCTCTGACACCCCATCCTCACTCCCACCTCACCCTTTTCCCTTCTAGGCCAAGTTGTCCACAGTAAACCTGGGTTCATAAACTCCAATACCTTCAGAGCGTCTGTGAAGCAGCAGTAACAGAGAGTAAAGGATAAGAGGGACCCATGAGAACTGTAGGGAACAGGAACGTGTGTGACCCTCCTGAAGGCATTTCAGACTCCATTTCCTACACTGCACGCTGCGCTGGCCAGTAAACACTTCTGAGGCGTGCTGTATTTAAACTTACAGAAAACAAAAAGGAAGGCGAACCGTAGGGGCACAAAGCAGCAAGGAGGAGATACCCTGACTGGCATTTCCCAACCATCTATTGCATTCATGCCCCCAGATGTCTCAATATCGTCTCCTCAAATGCAACGTGACTAACTTTTTCTTAAAAAGTTACCTTTCCAGGGACTTCCCTGGTGGTGCAGTAGTTAAGAATCCTCCCGCCAATGGAGGGGACATGGGCTTGAGCCCTGGTCCGGGAAGATCCCACGTGCCACGGAGTAACTAAACCCGTGCGCCACAACTACTGAGCCTGCGCTCTAGAGACCGTGAGCCATAACTACTGAGCCCAGGTGCCACAACTACTGAAGCCCGCGAGCCTAGAGCCCGTGCTCCGCAACAAGAGAAGCCACCACGATGAGAAGCCCGCGCACCACAACAAGGAGTAGCCCCCACTCGCCACAACTAGAGAAAGCCTGTGCAGAGCAATGAAGACCCAACGCGGCCAAAAATAAACTAAAAAAAAAAAAAAAAGTTACCTTTCCAACCAACCAGTTCCTTCTCTTGATATCCCTGTTTCTCTCCCCAGCTAGACTTGGAAAAGGCGTCATCTGAACCCTTCCCTTCCCTTCCCTCTGTGGTACCACCAAGTCCTCTCTGTGACCCTGTCCCCTCCCTCTGTCCATCGTCTGGGCCTTTACTCCCTAGTGCCTCGTACTTGTTCTCGTATGTCAAGCATTTTCTGTTTTAATCGCAATGAAATAAATACTCAAATGTGTACAGTCCTTTGCAGTTACAAATGTGCTTTCACTACATTTTCTCATTTCGGTTTTATTTTGAGTGACACAACAGCTTGGGAGGCAGGCAAGGAAAATACTATTTATACTTTACAGGAGAGGAACGAAACACTCAAAGGGTTGAAGTGACTTGGCCACGGACACTAGAACCGTCTTGCCTTGGAAGGTTGCCTTCCTGAGGTAACTCACCTCAGCAGTGCCTTCCTCTCTCCCTCCTTCCCTCCTGTCCCCGGGTCTCCAGACCTGTGTAACCCAACTGCTTGGGAAACACCTCCACCCGGATACCCCACAGACACTTTAAACTCACCATGTCCAGGGCTTCCCTGGTGGCGCAGTGGTTGAGAGTCCGCCTGCCGATGCAGGGGACACGGGTTTGTGCCCCGGTCTGGGAAGATCCCACATGCCGCGGAACAGCTGGGCCCGTGAGCCATGGCCACTGGGCCTGCGCGTCCGGGGCCTGTGCTCCGCAACAGGAGAAGCCACAGCAGTGAGAGGCCCGCATACCATAAAAACAAAAAAAAACAAAAAAAAAAACCCCCATGTCCAAAGCTACACGCCTCCTTTAATCTTCTGAACTTGCTACTCTCCTGGGCTCCCCAGTTCCGTGAACAAGTGTCACCCACGATCCACCCGCTGCCCACGCTAGAAACCCGAAGTCCCTGACTCCTCATCCTCCTTCACTCATGTGGCCAGTTGCCAATTTCTGATGGAACCATTGCTTGAAACCAACAGTTTCTTTCAATCCCACTGCCGACCGCTGCCACGATGACCAGCTCATTCACGTCCATCTCTCTGATGACACTAACCTGCACACTCGCAGCCCATTCCTTTCTGCTGCATACCACATTTCCATGTCTCCCCGCAACCCTCAGAATAAAAATCAAACTCCTGAACAAGGCTGACAGAGTCCTTCCAGTTCTCTGGCCAGTGCCTCCCTGACTTAGCCAGCAGATGCTCCCATTATAAAATACCATAGACTGGGCAGCTTAAACAACAGACATTTCTCTCTCACAGTTCTGCAGGCTGGACAGTCCGAAATGAACATTCAAGTGGGGTTTGGTTACTGGTGAGGACTCCCTTCCTGGCTTGCAGACAGTCACTTTGTCCCCACGTGGTCATTTGCTCAGAGAGGGGGAGGGGGAGCACGTGAGAGAGCTAGCTAGCTCGCTCTGCCTTCTGGCATCTCTTCTTAGGAGGGCACTAATTGTATCAGATCAGAGCCCCATCCTTATGACCTCACTTAACCTCAGTTACCTCCTCATAGGCCCTGTCTCCAAATACAGTCACATTCTGAGGTACTGGGGTTTAAAACTCCAACATATGAATTAGGGGGGAGGGAGGCACACAATTCAGTCCCTCTCTAATCTCAAGTGAAGACCTGTCCCCTTGGCAGTCTACACTCCAACCACACCGACTACTCACTGTGGCCTTACCTCCATGCCTTTGCCCAATTTACTCCCTCACTGGGACCCTCTTGTCTTCCTCCTCCTTTCCTTATTCCCATCTCATCCTTTAACCTCAGCCTACATAACCTTTGTTCCTTGAGAAAGTCTGCCCTGACCTGCAACCCCATTCCCCCTCTGGGATTAGGGACCCCCCCACCATGTGTTCCCAGAACACTAATGACATGTGCCTGTATCCCTTACTTATCCATGAAGTCAAGTACTATGCCTCATTCATTGTTGGATGTGTAACATACACCAGATGGTACACTTTCTATAGATATCATTGTCCAGTGCCATTCTCAGGAATGGAGCAAGAAAGGCAGACAGGGAGAGAGGGAGGGAAGGAGGGAGGGAGGAAAGGAGGGACCAGGGTAGGGAGGCTCCTCACTATCTACAGAAGAAAGTCCAGTCCTCAGCTTGGCATTTGAAGCCACCCTCTGCTGGGCCTCAAGACCTTTTTATGTTAACAAACTTATGATTACCAAAAGGGAAAGGTGGGGGGAGGAATAAATTCAGAGACTGGGATTAACACACTACACACTGCTATATATAAAACAGATAATCAATAAGGACCTACTATATAGCACAGGAAACTCTACTCAATACTCTGTAATAACCTATATGGGAAAAGAATCTGAAAAAGAATAGATATAAGTATATGTATAACCAAATCCCTTTGCTGTGCACCTGAAACTAACACAACACTGTAAATCAACTGTACTCCAATATGAAATAAAACTTAAAAAAAAAAAGAGAAGACCCTAATGTTTATATTTTAAGCCCTGCCTAGAAAAAGCAGAGCCCTATATTGCCTTTGGGGGTAAAAATAGAAGAACCAATGGGCAGAAGTGAGAGAGAAACAGGGCTGGAGTGGGAAGAGAGGGAGTGTTTAATGAACACCACAAAAGAAAGGCTCTGAATTTGCGTTAAAGTACCTGGATAGGGCTTCCCTAGTGGCGTAGTGGTTGAGAGTCCGCCTGCTGATTCAGGGGACACGGGTTCGTGCGCCGGTCCGGGAAGATCCCTCGTGCCGCGGAGCAGCTGGGCCCGTGAGCCATGGCCGCTGAGCCTGCGCAGCCGGAGCCTGTGCTCCGCGGCAGAAGAGGCCACAGCAGTGAGAGCCCCGCGTACCGCAAAAAAGAAAAAAGTACCTGGATGGTCCACTCCACCTTCGAGACACATTGTTTTCTATGCTGATTCCCTTCTAGTCCCATAAGAAGCAACAACTGCAGAGTCTCCTCTCAGGTCCCTGTTCAGCTCCCTGCCCTAGGTCCAAGCTATTTTCCTAATAATACTATTATGAAATATTACTTTCATAATACTAAGACGTTATTTACCTCTTGCGCTGTGTTCACATTTGCACTGACGGTGCAAAATCAAGAGTGAGTGAAACTGCTGGCCTCTTAGCACAAATCATGGCAGTGGCACCAAACTCTACAGCAGCCATTGTATTTTTCACTGCTATGCACTGGTAAACGTGATGGCAGTTTCACTTAGGAATAGCCTATGAAGCAGTAAACATTGATTTTATTAAATTCATTGGTCTTAGACTTTGAAAGGATTTTTTACCTACATGTAATTTTGTTATTATTAATTATTATGTATTATCTTCATTATTACCTTTCTTTTTATTATTCTGGGATGAAATGGGAAATACATATAGAGCATTTTTGCTGTATATTGAAGTATGAGGGTTGTAGCACGAAAAGTTACTTATGAACTGAAAGGGCTTTTTTTCTTTCATGGAATCCCATTTCTACTGAAAAAAAAAATCACTAACAAACTATAGTTTTTGTGTGTGTGTGTGTGTGTGTGTGTGTG
>NC_041221.1:58185252-58190937 GCF_002837175.3 Physeter macrocephalus
AGCGGCCATGGCTCACGGGCCCAGCCGCTCCGCTGCATGTGGGATCCTCCCGGACCGGGGCACGAACCCGTGCTCCCTGCATCCGCAGGCGGACTCTCAACCACTGCGCCACCAGGGAAGCCCCAAACTATAATTATTCACACTTGCATATTTCACAAACATTTTCTCAAAAATAAATAAAGTAAGCCTGTCAATTCAAGGAAAACAACTGTATTTGTTGCCAGTAATAAAATTTAAGCTTTCAAATGAAGATTAAATTTTTGGAAAACCTGTATCTGCCATCATGAACTTGATAAATTCCCAATACCGAAAACTTTTCTGATGATATCAGTAGTGATATTAACAAATGTGATTTTTCTTATATTATGTCATCATTTGTAAGATTCACCTAACTCAATGAACCAAAATCATGCATGGGTAAGAGATCCTTTCAAAGTCCAAGAGAGACCAGTGAATTTTCAACAAAATAGACTAGAAAAAGTTGACTGATTGGTTTCAGGTTCCACATTGCAACTAACCTTTAAGAAACTAGCATTTGAGAGTTTGGGTGCAGAATCACAGAATACCCAAAATTATTAGAAATGATAGTGAAATACTCCTCCCTTTTCCACCTTCATGTCTACATGAGGCTGAATTTTTTTTTTTTTTTTACATACTTCTACCAAAGCAACAGATTAAATACAGAAGCAGATATGAGAATCTAGCTGTCTTCTGTTAAGGTAGTCATTAAAGAGATCTGCAAAAATTTAAAATAATACCACACTTCTTGCTAAGTTTTTTGTTTTGGAAAATAGTTATTTTTATTGAAAAAATGTTATTCATATTATTAGGTAATAGTTTTTTACTGTTATTTTAAAATGAATTGGTAAATAAATATTTTCAGAGCATCTGTTTCATTTGCTAACCTGTTAAATATTGAGAGCTATAACCCACATAAACAAAACTCTTTAGGGGCCTTAATAATTTTTAGTAGTGTAAAGAGGTCCCGAGACCAAAAAGTTTGAGAACAACTGTATTGCCCTATTTGACTTTGGCTGGTCTTTCAATGCCACATTGGGTCCTATATGGTCCATGAAGCTTCCCTACCCCACGGTGCTTACTCCTGGCACCCTACTATAGCGTTCACTGTCAAGGCCACTATTTGAATAGCCATACAGTTGTTTCATATTCAGGAGTCAGATTTTTACATGATAGTTTTCTACCATCCATGTTTAAGAATTTTGGGGAATTTGTTTTCTGATAGTTGTTAACACAGCTCCATGAAACTGAGAACACAATTATAGTAGACAAACTTCTTTATTCAAAAAAGAGTAAAATGCACCCCCTAGTGGACACGTAAGCTCATAGAACACAAAAGAAGTTTATTTGGAAGAGTTCTGGCCTCATTCCAGGAAATTCAGATAATAAAATAGTACTATATGAGCACAGGAAAAGTATTAACTTTAATTTTTTGAGGACATGTTTTAAAAGGAACTAAGGAAATGTGAAACCAGATCTGGTTCAGACTTAATAACTAAATGCAAATGTGAATCTGAGGTCACATTGCTACATGCCTAGTAAAAAAAACCACCTTCTTTCTTAAATTCTTATGAGTCGATTATACATTATACATATACAAAATAATCTGTTTAAATTATGTATTATTTATTAAGTAATAATAACTTTAATAAGTCAGAAAGAAAAAAATAAATACCGTATGCTGACACATATACACAGAATCTAAAAAAAAAAAAAAAAAAAGGAATAAAGACAGACAAAGATGTAGAGAATGGACTTGAGGACACGGGGAGGGGGAAGGGTAAGCTGGGACAAAGTGAGGGAGTAGCATTAACATATATACACTACCAAATGTAAAATAAGTAACTAGTGGGAAGCAGCTGCATAGCACAGGGAGATCAGCTTGGTGCTTTGTGACCACCTAGAGGGGTGGGATAGGGAGGGTGGGAGGGAGACGCAAGAGGGAGGAGATATGGGAACATATGTATATGTATAACTGATTCACTTTGTTGTAAAGCAGAAACTAACACACCATTGTGTGTTATATATATTATATTATATTATATTCCAATAAAGATGTTAAAAATTAACAAATGGGACCACACCAAACGCAAACCTTCTGCAAAGCCAAGCCACTACGAACAAAATGAAAAGGCAGCCTTCAGAATGGAAGAAAATTTTTGCAAGTCATATATTGCGTAAGGGTTAATATCCAAAATATATAAAGAACTAACACAACTTAATAACAACAATAAGAAAAAAAAGGTTTTATTTAAAAATGGGCAGAAGAACTAAATAGTCATTTCTCCAAAGAGGATGTCAAAATGGCCAACAGGCACATGAGAAGGTGCTCAACATCACTAATCATCAAAAAATGCAATTCAAGGACTTCCCTGGTGGCACAGTGGTTGAGAGTCCTCCTGCCGATGCAGGAGACACGGGTTCATGCCCCGGTCCGGGAAGATCCCACATGCCGCGGAGTGGCTGGGCCCGTGAGCCATGGCCGCTGAGCCTGCGCGTCCGGAGCCTGTGCTCCGCAAAGGGAGAGGCCACAGCAGTGAAAGGCCCGCGTACAGCAAAACAAAACCAAAAAAACAAAAACAAAAAAATGCAATTCAAAACAACTATAAGAGGGAATTCCCTAGCAGTGCAGTGGTAAGACTCTGCACTTCCAATGCAGGAGGTGTGGGTTCGATCCCTGGTGGGGGAACTAAGATCCCACATGCTGCATGGTGTGGCCAAAAAAAAAAAAAAAGGATCAGTTAACAAAACAACTCACCTCACACCTGTTAGAATGGCTATCATGAAGAAGACAAGTGACCACAGGTGCTGGAGAGGATGTGGTGAAAAGGAAACTCTTACACACTGTTGATGGGAATGTAAATTGGTCCAACCACTGTGGAAAACAATATGGAAGTTCCTCAAAAAATTAAAAATAGACCTACCACACAATCCAGCAATTTCAATTCTTCTGGGAATATATCCAAAGGAAATGAAAACCCAAAGATGTGATATATACACAATGTAGTATTATTTAGCCATGAGAAAGGAGGATATCCTGCTTTCTTGTGACAACATGGATGGACCTTAAGCACATTTTGCTAAGTGAGATAAGATAAGCCAGACAGAGAAAGACAAGTACATGTTACATAATATCACTTATATGTGGAATGTAAAAAAACAAAAAACAAACACAGTAAAAACAGAAAAAAACAAAAAAAAAACAAAAAGTAAAACAGTGGTTAACAGGGGATGGGGGGATACGGGGATAAGATTTAGGTTGTTTAAGAGCACAAACTTGTAACAAGTACTAACATAGCCATAGATATTTAATGTAAAGTTTATTAAACATAGACAATAATATTGTACTATAAGTACATACTGTGAAATGGGTGGAGGGGATCAAAAGGTATAAACTTCCAGTTGTAAGATAAATACAATCTGGGGATGTAATGTACAATTTCATTAGGTACCATTTGTTTATTTTTGTTTTTATTTCCATTTCTCTAGGAGGTGGGTCAAAAAGGATCCAACTTATGTTCTTCAAAATGTACACACATGCACTCATGTTTGAGCACAGATATGTTAATAGTTTACTAAACTATTTCTGAACAGATATATGCATTAATGGAAAAAGCAATGGAGGAGCTTTTTACTATACTTCTATACTGCTTAAATGTTATGAGTATTTTTTAATTCAAAATAATCAAATAGGGAGTTTTCAGTAAGGTACAAAGATTAACAATTAATTCAAAGCATCTCATGGAATGGAAATAACTAGTTATTTCATCAACTAGGGTGTTAGAAGGTTTAAGTCGTAATGAGAAAGTTGATCTCAGTTTTTTAAATCATGAGACCAGTATTGCGAAAAGGGTTTTTTTTTTAATGCCTTTATCAATAAAACACGTGATGTCTGATTCCTTGGATGATGACTAGCTGTGGTGGTATAAATAATCCTCTCTGCTACTTTTCAAAACTCTGGCAAGGATAGTTACTCCTTTGCAACTGATATTATCTGACCAGATGATCATCATGTTCCTTTTTTAAGTCTCAAATTCTATGACCCATGAAGTGCTGAGATACCATCACGGCCATGAAATCATTTTCTAGCTTTGAGTTTTTATAGACCTAGCCTCACCATAGCAGCCTGGTGAGCACAGTCCTTTAAGTGAGTAATTCATTGGCATCATTAATCTCAACTGACATTAGTAGGGTTGATTGAAAACAACAAAAAAAATCAGTGGTATTACCAAACCACCACCACTAAGGAGTATACTCTTCGCATTACAATTTGAGCATCAGGTACAAAAAGACAAATGATGTGTTTGCTCCAACAGCCCCTTTTATCTGAACACACAATATCTCCAAGCCAGCAACTTGGAGAAGACTGGCCAAGAATAAATTTCTGTTGTCATCACTTATATGAAATGCTACTGAGCCGTTAAAATATGCCAGTGTTTCGCTCTGTAATCATGTATTGCCCACTGGATATATCCATTTAAACAAAACCACTCTTTTCTTCAAACTAATTAAAACTCTCTAATCTCTTATTTTGTAAACCTACTCCAATTATTATTTATGTTGAAACCTCTGTCTCATTTCACTAAAATCCTCTGCCTGTGCTCAAAGAAGTACAACTTCCTATTAGTCAACTAAATTGCCTCAAACACATTTAAATGTTGTGGTTTTCTGAGCACAGGCAGAGCAAGTTTAAAAAACAGTGAGGCTAAGAGTGGTCAGTATGTGAACCAGGATTCAATAGTCAATCGTGTCCAAATTGTGTATTCAAGTTACAGGAGGGGGAACTGCTCGTTTATAAGGCTCCCTTACCATTGGCCTGGGTCACGATGATACCAGGTAAAAACAGGCTTAAAAATGTGCTCTAGGGCTTCCCTGGTGGCACAGTGGTTGAGAGTCCGCCTGCCGATGCAGGGGACACGGGTTCGTGCCCCGGTCCAGGAGGATCCCACATGCCGCGGAGCGGCTGGCCCTGTGAGCCATAAAAAAGTAGCAAAAAGGGCAAGGGAATGTGTGTGAGAAAACACATAATACACCATCAGAACTAAAACTAAGGTTAGAGGATCAACCAAAGGACTCGGGGGGATTGACACAAATTAATTACCTTTCAAGAGTGGTATTTGTGAGAAGTACAGGGGATTTCAACACTGCCCACCCCACCGTCATACAAATGCAGTAAAAGTGTGGCAGTCTCCTCCATTTGAAGCCCTTTCCTAATAACCGAAGAGTAATAGCTTTCTGTTGAAATACTAAGACTGGAGTCAAAAGAGCAGGGCCATCACTAACCAGTTTTCTCTGAAGGCATTTAAGACTACTCAGACATGCACAGGAAACACCTCCATCCTGGTTCAGTGAGATCCTTTATTATGACAAGTAGCATCTAGCATTTTTCGAGAGCAGAGGCAGGCAAGTTATACTTCATCTTACTTTCAGATACTCCCCGAGCTGAAAAGTACCCCACCAGAGCATGTGGAACCCTAGAATCTTCCTTACTAAAAAAAAATTTTTTTTTTTTTTTTTTGCGGTACGCGGGCCTCTCACTGTTGTGGCCTCTCCCGTTGTGGAGCACAGGTTCCGGACGTGCAAGCTCAGCGGCCATGGCTCACGGGCCCAGCCGCTCCGCGGAATGTGGGATCCTCCCAGACCGGGGCGCGAACCCGGTTCCCCTGC
>NC_041221.1:58196232-58252982 GCF_002837175.3 Physeter macrocephalus
GGCCATGGCTCACGGGCCCAGCCGCTCCACAGCATGTGGGATCTTCCCGGACCGGAGCACGAACCCATGTCCCCTGCATCGGCAGGCGGACTCTCAACCACTGCACCACCAGGGAAGCCCCTTACTAAAAACATTTAACTGCCCACATGGTCACTTAACTGGAGAATGCAGCTTCCAGACTCCCTTGCGGCCAAATGTGGCCACATGGCGTCAATGGAATGGAAGTGGAAGTGATGTGTGCAACTTCCACGACACTTGCATAATTAAAAGGAAATTCACTGTTTGCCTCCTTTCCCACTCTTCCTACTCTCCCTATCAGTAGAGAAGTATCCTACAATATTAAAACAGCATACATTTATCAGAACTCAACCAGTGTGCCAATGACATATGATTCAACACGTGGATCAATATAAACAGAAAAACAGGGGTGAAAACACATCTTAGTATATATGCAAACTGATTACGAAGCAGAAGCATTTGACATAAATTAGTATTATCAATTTAGAACAGCATGACAGAATTATTAATAAGGTTTCTTTGTATACACAAAAGTTTAAATAATACAACTCTCAAAAATAAAAATTCATCACAAATACTACAATTGGAAACCTGGCACACCAAATGTAAACTGTTTTTAAGACCGTTGCCATCTAAGGGTACCAGGTTAGCTGATTAAGAGAAAGGGAGGTGATCTTTTGCAGGATTTGTCTTGAATGTGCCAAGTCTTCAAAAGTACATTTTTAATAAAAAATTTTTTTCCATCTATGGGAAACAAACGGTGGGAAACAGGTGGATAATTCAGCAAATGGGGCTGACTAATGGACTAACCATGAGGGAAAAAAGCAAAGTTGCCTCACAGCTTACTCTGAACTAAATTCCAACTGGATTCAAATGTTAAATGTAAAAAATAAAACCACAAGAGTACCTAGAGGAGGAGGAGGAGGAGGAGGAGGGGGAGGAGGAGGGGGGGAGGAGGGGAGGAGGAGGGGGAGGGGAGGAGGGGGAGGGGAGGAGGGGGAGGGGGAGGAGGAGGGGATCATCTTTATATTTTTAGGGGTGTGGAAAAGCATTCAAGGACGAAAGGAAAGCATCTGGCCATTCTTTCCATATTACCAAATCCCAACACCCTTCCTGTCATTATGGTTACCTCACCTGTAAGGTTAACAAAATTAAAAACCAAAATGGGAATGCAAGAGGAGGGAGCAACCTGGTCACTGAATCTTTCATGGCCAAAGGGAAGCCCAGATTCGGGGGTGAGTGGCTCTTTTTGCCCTGGAAGCACTGCATGTGACTGCTTTCCCAGTGCCCAGCACTGCCAGCTCCAAAGTCCGAGCCTGAAATACTTTTAACCCCAACCCTGGCTCTAAAACAAACAATAACAAAACAAGCAAACAAAAACAAAATAATAACAAGAGCCAAGAACCCAGGAACTGTTAGAACACTGAGGAAGCTGACAGTAAACGTCCCCTTCCGGACTTCCTGACCAGCCTGCAACACAAGACAGAAGACTGAACTTAGGCTCAAAGGACGCTCCATTCTTCCCATGTTACCCAACTAGAGTCTTTTTCAGGAACATGGGGCATGAGAACAAGCGGCTGTCTCTAAAGTGATCTTAAGTTCATATTCTTCAGCAGTGCCGACTTAACAATTCGACCTTGACATAAAGCCAACTTCACAGACCAATCGTTATTTCAAAGAACAAGGAAAAACCTTGAGTAAACGCTAAATTTTTTAAAAAAGCTTCCCAGGGCTTCCCTGGTGGCACAGTGGTTAGGAATCCACCTGCCAATGCAGGGGACGGGGTTCGAGCCCTGGTCCAGGAAGATCCCACATGCCGTGGAGCAACTGGGCCCGTGCGCCACAACTACCGACCCTGCGCTCTAGAGCCCACGAGCCACAACTAATGAGGCCTGCAAGCTTAGAGCCCGTGCTCCACAACAATAGAGGCCACTGCAATGAGAAGCCCGCGCGCCACAACGAAGAGTAGCCCCAGCTCGCTGCAACTGGAGAAAGCCCGTGCACAGTAACAAAGACACAACTCAGCCAAAGCTAAATAAAAGAAAATAAATAAATTTATTTTTTTAAAAAAAAGCTTTCCAAAAAGAAACACATCAGGTTGCTGTAATAAAGAATAAAGTAATCAACACATTTCAAGAGCCAAAAAGGTATTCTTAGAGATATGAAAGCTTAACCCAGAAGAGACTGACTATAACTGTCTGGGATTTGGGGTCAGATATTTACGACTGGCAAATGACAGAGATAAAATTAACTAATTTAAAAATGCAAGTGTTACAGCTATCCAAGCTAATCCACAGCAATAATTCCAAGATAAAATACTGTGATGCTAACGTTTATAGATGGTGAACTAGGCCATCAGTGATTCTTCTAACATGATGAAGGTGGCAGAATCACGACTCAAATCAAGGTCTTTGAACTCCAAGATCAGAGGTGTTTTGCTCCATCCTACAGCACCCTCCCTGGTGGAAACAACATTTAGTTCAATTTGTAACATTTGAAGGAATCACTAGCACTAGCATTCCGTAAGAAACTGAATTAACTTGGGGCAGTGACAAAGGAAAAGGCTTTGATTCATGTCATTTTTTTTCCCTGAGAATTTTTTCCATATACTATAATCTAGAAGCAGCTAACTCTGTTATCCAACACATTAATCTTTATAATTAAAAAATGGCATGTGCAAAGTACAGTTCAAATACCCCTTCTACAGTAAAATACTGGCATGTGTCTATTGAATATTTCTCTTCTACCCTCAATATGAGTGCAGATAAGGTAATATACTTAAGACTTACGTGGGTAAAGAATCACCTGGAAAAAAATGCTCTCAAAGTCCTTGGTTTCTCTGGGGCATAGGGAGTCTCTGTCCCTGTAGCAGAGACTGTCAGGGGTTTCACAATATTTATTTTCCTCTCCTTCCTTAGTAAGAGAACTGTGTACGTGGCCCTGTGAGGAAAATGCTGTACTCCAGCCTTACTTGTGGTTAAGTATGACCGTAAGTTCTGAAATATGGAAGTAAGCAAAACTAGGATGAAATCCTACAATGTTTCCTTAAAGAAAGGGGGCAGACTATTCTTTGCCCTTCTTCCCACTGTCTGAAATGTGGGAATGATGGCTTGAGCTCAAGCAGCCATTTGGGACAATGAGGTATATGCCATGCTTTGCCAGATAAAGCAACAAAATAGAAAGAGGCTGGATTCTGAAAGAACAGGGGCCACCATATTAGACTATTTACCTCCAAATTTGTTTACAGAAATAACTTTCTAGCTATTTATGCTGCTGTACACTGGAGAGTAGAACCTAATTCTAACTGATTGAGCCCCCATGATTTTTACTGCTTTGCAACATTTTCAAGCATCTCAATTATCTCAAACGATGTCATTAAATTCTCATTTTTAATTTACTTTAAATCCAAAAATAAATATTTACCAAAAGCACATATATGACCATACCTATGTATAGAGTCGGGGACTCTGCTGCAAAATTAAATAGCATCAAAAAGCCCGGCTCTGGGGTACATTAGGTATCCCTCAACCACACTCAACTGACCACCTATTTATATCCTTTCTACAACACCTAACACACTGCACTGTGTTTGCCAACACCACCCCTGCTCTCCCTGCCAACTAGACTAGAAACTCTCTAGCTCACTAGAAATGCCTAGCAAAATGCCCAGCACAGTGCAGACACTCAGAAAATGTTTGTGGACTGATTGAACAAGTCAAAAACGGGCTTTAACGACGGGATTCCCTGTCATAATTGGAAATCCTCTCAAGGTACTGGTTAGACGTGGTATTGAGTTGTGAATTTATCCCATGGTTTCCAACCTGGGCAATGTTTAAAAATGGCAAATCTCTGGATCCTGCCTGACCCAGGATCATTGAATCAGAACCACCTGGGTTGGATTCTAGGCACTTGCAGTATATACAAACTAGACCTATGCTGCTTATACAACAACTCACTTTCAAGGAAGGAAGGGAAGGACATAGTAGAGTAACTTGAAAATCCTGTTTTAATGTTAGCATATGAAATAGAGGGAAATGTCTCCCTCTGGAATTAAAGTGAAAAAGTGCCTATTGCCTTTTATCATTTTACGTTCTACTTCCTCTAGGGTTCACTTTCCTGCCCCTATAAAATGCTACTGCCATTCTGTGAATTCCTTTGAAATAGTTCAAACCATGAAGACAACATGGCTAACATTCATTTTTTCTAACTCAGTATTTTTCCTTAAAATGCAAAATGTCATCAATTATTAGTTACCACTCTCCAAACCCCACACTTACAAATAATAAATGCCAGCACTTAGGTACTTTTTTAATAAGCACATGCCAAATTTTATTTTACACACCTAACTAAAATCGGTTTCTTCAGTGTTGTCTACAGTCATTAACATTTTATTGACTTCATATGGACTTAGAAAGCTTTTATGGGCCTTTTTTCTCCACCGCAAGCTATCTGGGGTAGCATTTTAAAGCTCTTCGAGGAATTTAGTGTTTCTCTTAAAGTACTCACCTCTGATAGAAAACCCAACACTTACTATAATAACACAATTAAGAACTACCAAGCTAAACAGCTAGATGTTGGCCTTTTGCAACAAGCCTTCTTTTCAGTTCAGCAATACTAGTTAAATACCATGCAGTCCCATCAGTAATCCAATAATAAATATTCAGTCACATTAACAAAGTCTTCAAACTTCTGAATTACTGGTGATACTTAATATTACATAATGATGTTCAAACTTCGAACCCTTGATGAATCTATTAAAAATAAGCCTGCAAAACTGACAGTAACCATGTCTGGCCATCGAAATACAATTCGCCCAATGGTTGTGTTAGTAAAAATATCATCCTACATTATTATTCAGAATCATAAGGAACGAACCACTGTAGGTATTTAGATATTCCTTCTAAATGTGCTATACTTGGCTTTTTTGTCTTATTTCCTCATCTATAGAGATAATTATACTTACCTCACAGGTTGGGTTTTTCCCTATGATCACATGATTTTTAATATGCTTCTCAAATAATAATCAATAAATGGCAGGATAATAGTATTATTATATAATTTGCTGCTTTCTTTTTGTAATGACTCAAATGTATTAGTTTGGGTCATCTTAAAATAACTAATTATTTAACTTTATGTTAAATCAGGTTTCTTATGTAATACCGGAATGTGTAGACAAGCTACACTGCAAGCACCAAGGTTAAGAAAATGTGAACACACCTTGAAACTGGAAAAAACCTTATTAAATTTTCTCCTTAGAAGACTGAATTAGTCATCAAAATCTCCTGCCTCTCAGGACCAGATGGCTTCACTGGTGAATTTTACTCAACATTTAAAGAACTAACACCAATCCTTCTGAAACTCATTCCAAAGAAAATCAGAAAAGGGAATACTCCCAAACTCATTTTATGAGACCAGTATTATCTGGATACCAAAACACAGAAAAGGACACGACTAGAAAATAAAACTATAGGTCAATATCCCTGATGAATATAGGGATAGTGCAAAAATTCTCAATAAAATACTAGCAAACCAAATTCAGCAGCATATGAAAACAATCACTCATCATGATCAACTGAGATTTACCCCTGGGACGCAAAGATGGTTCAACAAACGCAAAATCAATGTGATACGTCACATTAACAGAACAAAAGAATCATATCATCATCTCAATAGATAAAGAAAAAAGCATTCGACAAAATTCAACATCCATTCATAATAAAAACTCTTAAATTAGCCATAGAAGGAACACATCTCAACATAATGAAAGTCATATGACAAGTCCACAGCTAACATCATACTCAATGGTGAAAGGTTGGAAGCTTTTCCTCTAAGATCAAGACAAAGATTCCCAATCTCACCACTCCTATTCAGCATAGTACTAAAGTCCTAGCTAGAGCAAGCAGGCAAGAAAGGGAAAAAAAAAAAAAAAACGATATCAGACTTAGAGAGGAAAAAAATATAATCTATTTGTAGATGACACGATTTTAATATATAGAAAATCCTAAAGACTCAACCAAAAAAACTGTTAGATGTAATCAATGAATCAGTTAAGTTGCAGGGTACAAAATTAACCTACAAAAAATCAGTAGCATTTCTATCCACCTACAATGAATTTTCTGAAAAAGAAATAAATTGATCCCATTTACGACAGCATCAAAAACAAAAAAAAAACTTATCCATAAATTTAACAAAAGAGGTGAAAGATCTCTTCTGAAAATAAGACCTTGATAAAAGGAACTGAAGACACAAATAAACAGAAAGGGTGTTAGTTGGGCAGTCCACCATTTCTTAAAACCCGACGGGCCCAGAGTCACACATACGTTCCTCAAAGATCATTTTCTAGTCCCCGCTTATCATATTTCTCATTCTGTCAGTCCTATCATCAATCTCCATGGGAAAAACTTCTCCAAGGCTCAGGCTCAGGGCGCACATGAGGAGGACTGCCTCTGCATGGCGGCTGGGCCTGCTTCCTCCTCCCTGTTTTGCTGTGACATGCGCTCCTCTCTCATTTGAAACAGCCACACTCACTTCACTGGGCTGCAGTGCCTGCAGGCGGGTGGAGGGGTGTGCCAGGCCGCCATGCTCCCGCCTGAAGCCCCTAGAGGTTTCATAACACAGGGGCAGAGCTCAAGGTCAAAGATAGGTGGGTGCCTTCCTGACGCCGCTACCACGTCAGCACAGAGTCACATATAATCAGGCACGCAGAGGACAACGCCAACATCCTCTAAACCTTCCCGAGAGCCTGGTTGCCCACCAGTTCCCATCCCCATCCCGCTCTGAGCATTTCTCAGATTCTCCCTTGCTTCTCTATTTTAAACAGACTCTCCTCCAGTCATGCTCAGACAACAGCACTCAACTCACCTCTGTTCTATGGGTCTCATCCTTCCTTTCCGACCTTTTGAGCAACTGATTTGCTGAGTTTCATGCTATGATAAAATATGCTTCTAGATTTCCAAACTTTGAAAATAATTCAAGGAGTTTTTACTGTTACTGATTTGCTATCAAAGGCTTCTTTGACCTTCCAAAGGAATTCATTATTTGGTTCCTTCAATCAATCCATGAACCAGGCTTTAGTCCTGTTGTCACAAAAACTAGAGAATTGGGTTTGAGTCCCAAAACCTTGATTAATGAGTCCTATCCCTTGAACAAGTCACACAGCCTTTCAATGAGTTGGTGTCCTCATCTATAAACTGAAGCTGTTAGGCTAGAAATAATATTTGCCAGAGAAATGACTGAGAGATTCCTTCCAGTTCTAAAATTCTATGAGTCTAAGTACTTACTGAACCCAGACTCTGTATTAAAATGGCAGAATGAGGGAGGATACAAAAAAGTTGATCGCAGTGAACACACAGTCTAACTGAGAAAATACCGTATCAACTTCAAAATTACATGTTAAATCCAGAAGGATTAAAGGGCTAGATGGTAAAATAACAATAATAATAGTAATGATGACTTTTTTTTTTTTTTTTTTTTTTTTTTTTTTTTTTTTGCGGTACGCGGGCCTCTCACTGTTGTGGCCCCTCCTGTTGTGGAGCACAGGCTCCGGACGCGCAGGCTCAGCGGCCATGGCTCACGGGCCCAGCCGCTCCGCGGTATGTGGGATCTTCCCGGACCCGGGGCACGAACCCGTGCCCCCTGCATCGGCAGGCGGACTCTCAACCACTGCGCCACCAGGGAAGCCCTGTAATGATGACTTTTTGAGGAATATATATGGAAATATTTTTTAAATCCTGCATTGGGAAACATCTTCTATACCCTTCTTCTGGCAATAGTGCCTTGATTTATCATGGAGAACCACTTCCCTACGCACAGTCTATATAGTTTGGGTGGAGCTGAGCCCACCTCCAGCTCCACAGATACAGGCTTGGCCAATCACAGCCTCACATCCTTCTGGCCATGGGTCTGGTTCATGGATGGACACATAACCTCAGCAGGACAATGAGAGGAAATGAGAGTCTGGAATAGGACTCTTGTTGTAATTATTAGAAACAAGTGTTTTCTTGGAAAGGGCTGCTCACTGTAGAGCTTCTGGCAGCCATCTTGCCACCAGGAGGGGAGGTCCTGCCTGAAGATGGAGCCAACACAGAGTAAAGCAGAGCTGAAAAGGGGGGTATGCAAGTCACCTCTGACAACTTTGCTTGTGCCTCTGAATCCAGATAGCCTGAATCCAGTTACCCTTTTATCCTAGGCCAGCTTGAAGTTTCTGGCCGCAACTAAGAATTCTAATACACTCCCCTCAGAGCTTTCCAATGAAAGTAAGACTATAACCATCCCAAGGGTGGAAAAATTCATTTGCCCATACCTTTTCAATATATTTAGCATATAAATGAAGCCCTGGATCCAAATCTCTAGAGGCACACAAACTTACAAACTTAAACGTGAGTGCCCTTCACAGTACGAAAAAATATCCTCTCGCAAACATGGCAGCAAAGAAATGTTTAATCATTTAGCTATTTTAAGGGCATGTTTCCAAGTATTAACAATAGTAGAATATTATTACCTGCTTAGGGATAAGTTCAGAAATATTAAATAGGTGGCAGGCCATTACAGACTGTATGACAACTCATTTCTGTAAAACTATGATTAGTATCATTAAATTGTCCTGGTAGTATCTTTTGAGAAAATATGCATCATAGAACTTCTGAAAATGTGCCACTAAAGCTAGATTTAGTGGCACATTTAGACTGTCATGAATACATGTAATCTTGGACAACTCAATTGTTATCTGTAATAAATACAAATAAAGCATATTCAAGCTGACAACCTGAAATTATCCACCCTCTTATTCTTCTCTTAAACAGAGACTGTTTTGTAATTAAATCTTTGCTAGTCTAGGCAGCAGTTGAGATTCATAAAAAACAGGGACTATTGAAAAGGTCTGACAATAAATGTGTAGTATAAATAGAAAAACACAGACGTGGTAACTGAGAGTGAAGTGTTTGAGCTTTCTTATAATACTAAAATTCCAGGGGTCACTGAACTACAGCCCCTGGGCCAAATCTAGTCTTCTGTCTTTGTTGATAAAGTTTCATTGGACTACATATAGCCATGCCCATTTGTTTGGTTTTGCCTTGGCTGCTTTCACGGTACAATAGCAGAGTTGAATGATTGCAAGAGACCAGAGAGCCTACAAAAACTAAAACAGGGCTTCCCTGGTGGCGCAGTGGTTGAGAGTCCGCCTGCCGATGCAGGGGACACGGGTTCGTGCCCCGGTCCGGGAGGATCCCACGTGCCACGAAGAGGCTAGGCCCATGAGCCATGGCCACTGAGCCTGCGCGTCCGGAGCCTGTGCTCCGCAATGGGAGAGGCCACAACAGTGAGAGGCCCCCGTACCCCAAAAAAAAAAAAAAAATAAAATAAAATAAACTAAAATAATTACTATCTGGCCCATTATAGAAAAGCTTGAGGTCCTCTGCTCTATGGTCTAAGTCTTTATTGATCATTTACTATCCTCTAGACTATGGGAATAGAGTGGGTGGGTCACTATGGTAACAGAAAGATATATGAAAATAAGAGACAGCCTCTATCTGCAGGCAAGAACTTAAATGAGGATATAATACACATCAGAGACCATGGCAGGTGGGAAATAACCTCCTAAATCTCATTAGGACTAAAGGAAGGTTCCAAACTCAAATGCTTGCAGAGACAGACAATGAGGGGCACAAAGAAATGGTGATTGATGACCGTGTGATGCACCTGAAGGTCTGAGTTCCATCCAAAGGGGGCAGCAGTCACTCACGAACGGGGACCAACTTTATCAGCCTTCCCATTCTCTAGTTTTCCAAAAGAAGCCAGAAGCTGAAATTGTACATGGAAATCTTTTATCTTATATGTTGACAACAAATTTTAAGAAACTGTAAACAGTATGTAGGCCAAGCAAAATACATTTGAGGCCAGTGGGCCACATGTTTGACACACAGGCTAAGAACTGACAGTGCGCGAAGTAAGGATGGACAAATGTGGGCCAGAATTTGATCAATGGTCAAAAAGCAGATAGCTGAGAAGTTAGGCCCAAATCTCTCACTGTTATATCTTGGACAAGACATCTTCCCTCTCTAGGCCTTAGTTTCCACAAAATGACAACAGAGTTAAATGACTGGAAGTTCCCTTCAGCAATACACATTTATTCTTCTATAAGTATTTCCTAAAATATTATCCTTATAAGGGAAAAACTCTAGATTTCACCCATCTAATAATTTACAGACGATTTTACAAAACAAAAACACCACCTACCTGTACTGTGAATGTCAGGGAAACAAGACCAGTCTGCATAAAAATAACTGACAAATTAACGTACTTCATGGTCCTGTGTCACGAGTAGTTTCCTAAATTTTTATCAACTTTCTCATGTCAAATATCATTAGAGCAAGCCACACCCAAACTCAACATCACAACCACACAGAAAGAAAGGGTCTTTATCTGTAAGGAAGTGTGAAACAGAACCACTGAACAAAATAAATGTATTTTAATACCACTCCCTAAAACATGGGAAAAAATTCCCTCCTGCCTACACCCAAGAGTTTTGTTTTTTTTTTTTTTAAAGTTGGGATCACACAATCAAACACAATAAAGGTCAATCTAAGAAATAATCTAGACTAGCAGCAATACCATCACTTCCTGTTATAAAAAGAGTAATGGGCTTTTGAATCAGAGATGGAATTTGATAGAAAAACCCTCCTATCAGGCTCTGGAAACTGAGTTCAAGGTGAACATTATCTGCCTCCGCCCAGCCCTGTCCCTCCCCATCATTTTCCTCTGGTCATGATTTCTCTAATTCCGCACATCGTTTCAACAAAGAAAAAGGCAGCCATAAAAATGTCATCATAAGGTGAACCATCAGAATTAAAAATTATAGCACTGCTGGTGTTTTTAGTATTTTTACAATTTAGAATTTTGAAATGAAAAATGTAATTTCAGTAAATGCTATTATCAATCTCAATATTAACTTTCAATGCATTCTACTTCGGAAATGAATAAGGAAAATGCTCTAATGAGTCCAAATAAATTTTCTTTATGGACCCAGATTTAGTTCGGGAGTAGCGGAATTTCCTTCTGTCTACTTGTTATTATGTTTGATGCTGCCTTTCATTAACTTCAATCTTCCCTTCTGCTATCTTTCTATAAATATACCTTTCAGAGAGTGTCCTATCCCTTTACTCAGTCTCTCTCAAATAAACTCTAAAAGAAATCTTTAAGCATGTTATATGACATTCAAAAGAAATGAGTAATTCAGGATGCATAACAAGCAGTCACTGAATCTGAGGAGAAATTATGTAAAAGAACTCTCTGGAATAGTAAGTGGTCAAAGAAATAGTCATACCTCTCTTGCCTTTTTGAAATTAAGAAAAAAATTAAATGACAAAAAAATTTAATTCTTTCTTCAGATTAAATGAGCAAAGAAACTTTTTTAAATAAACAAAATCCTAAATTTTAAAATCTTTTCAAAGAGATAAGGTGATGTAGTGACAAAAGAACACAAGCCAGATGATCTGGGCTTAGGTGCTGAAGCGGCTGACTGGTTATGCTGTACGTTCTAAGGAGCCTCCTGGGTCCTGAGCAGACACCCTGTGAAAAGAGGCTCTGGATTTCTGAAGTCCTTCCGAGACTGTTCTATTAATTCTATGATGAGTCTCTTTCTGGTAATATTGTATCAATTCATGTGGAATGTAAACTAGGTCAAATGGATTGTGAGCACAGCAATCCCTTCTCAGCTCTTCATTTTAATGTCCCCCCTGGGGGAAGGGTAATTGAGAGATTTCTGAGCCTTAATCCCTTAAATCATAACAATGTCCCAGAAACAATAGGCATGTCCTAGAAAGTTTAGGGGTTCTTTACCGGGCCATTTCCTGAGCCAAGTTTTCTTATTTTACACTCATTCAAAGTTAACAGGTGTACAAGATCTACGGCTCAGTGGTTTGAACTAATAAAATGGCCTTCACTTACTCCTCCTGTTCTTTTCCTCTGTCAAATTAAAATAGCTCTCTCCAGCGAGACTCCACAAACCCTTCTGCTTCCCCTTGTTGTTTGTTTGTTTTCTCTAATCTGAAACTGGCTTTTTAAAGATCATTGTGATCTGCAAATCCTCAAATTCAAAGGTCTTTTCCTCAATATTAATTTTCTTGGATTTTCTGATACATCTGACTCGGATCACTCATTCATATATCAAACAAAGTTTTCTTGACCGCGAACAAGGCAGATGCCACACTAGGTGGGCACTGCTTATACATGCTGCATGAGATGTGAAACCAACCCTCCAGATCTTACAACCCAGAGACAGGTATAAATAGATAGTTATCCAAAAATTTCTAGAGAGATCAACAGACACCCACCGCCCTTCCTTGAAATTCTAGAAATCATGGGGCTGGCCAATAAGATATGAGTTCCCAGAGGCTGAATGGATGTTGAACAAAGTAACCAAGCCCATTTTAAGAGTCACAAGTTGATAGTTAATAATGATATCATTCAACCAATTACCTAACTCTAAAACTTCAGCCTTTGCCTTCCATATCCAATTAGAAATAGGATCCAGCCTGTTCTTTCAAACCTGCCTCCCCTCCCCCAAAATCATTACTGGTCCCAGAATCTCCCCTTCGGCCAACGTTCTTCTCATCTACACACTCCCTCCAGTGAGCTCATCCACTTCCAACATTTAACCATGGCCTTTCAGCTGCCACTCCCAGATCTCCTGCCGTAGCCCCAACCTCTCCTCCAAGCTTCAGACTCCAGAGCAAACCGTCTGATGCACACACCCACATAGACATCCCATGGATGCCTCGAACTCAACATGCCCAAACTAACCTCCCCAACCTCCTCCTATAAACAAACAAAGCTGGCGACTTTTACAGGTTTTTTGAATCTGCCCCCTTTCCTCTATCCCTGCTACCACTGCCAAAGAGGTAACTTTTCTCTCATCCACAATGTTGTCTCCCAGTTCCGGCACTCATCGCCTCCCACTTACCAACTGTTCTCTCAGGGAATTCCTGGCTTCTGTCTTCTTGCCACCCCTATCACTTATACATGCCTGCACACTATGGCCTGAAGAATCTTCCTAAACTATCAGACGCCCCATTGAATACAGCCTAACGCTCAAATTCTTTTGCCTGAATCCTTGGATTCAGCGTGACCACAAAGTCCTCTGTGTACTAAATCCAGCTGAAGACCTAAAAAAGAGATATCAGGGACCATGTGAATAACTTCCAGCCATCTTCATGGAAGATATTTACATGACATGGGAAAAATTAAACTTTGCAGATAATGGAGGTATTCACATAGAAAACGTTGTGGTCAATCTGTCCCTATCAGATTTCTGCATTCGTATCTCGCACACCCGTGTACGACACACACCCGCCAGAACAATCAAGCTGGCTTCCTCCCTAATACATATCTTTGGCCTGCCTGCCCTTTTTTTTGGCTTACCCTGGTGCTTTCTCCTAATCACATGATTCTAATTAATAACCTTCCAGCCCCAGCTCTCTCCCTGGGTAATATCTTCGTGGACCACTCTAGTCTAGACATCTCACCTTTGTCTAAACAGCCACAGCATTCCCCTTTTATACTAATTCTCATTTGGCAATGTATTATGTACTATCTATTCTACTACTATTTAAATTCTGTGATAATTAAACTATGATAATATTTCCCTGTCTGTATTCATTTTTTCCAACAAGGTCACAAGGTCTTTGGAGCCAGGGAGCATGTCTTAAATACTCTTTTGGCATCTGCTATCAAGCCTAGGCTTATATATAGAAAATGTCCAACAGCTGAAAAAAAAAACAATACTGAGCCCTAAAACCATCTCTTATACTCTCAGATTACTCATATCATCCTAAAATAAATTATCAGAGTTAAAATAGAGGTCTTCCTATCATCTATTAGTATAGAACTCTGGTCCTTCTTTGAAGCTAGGGAAAATCTGTGCGTCTGAAAAAGAAGAGGATGATCCATGAAAGAAAGCTTTTCAGTAATACTGGTCTCATAAATGTAATTCAAGCAAGTTACACCTGGTTTAGATTATAACCGAATTACCTAAGTATTTAAACATGTTTCCTCTGTCCTTTTAAATCATGCATTTTCAATGGGTAAAACTGCCCCCCAAAGGGGTGCAAGAGATTCTTGGGGAGGGGGGCGGCAAAAAAACTCACTCTTTTGACCTACAAAGCAAAGATATACATACAGCACATAAACTCTTATACAATATCTGTGGTATTAAGGGAAAAAAAGTATACACAGGCTCCTGAGGAGGGGGAAAATAATGAAGAAAAGGTTGAGAAATGCTGTTTCAAACCAAATAGACTGTCTGCTCTGCTAACTTTGCTAAAACTTTATAGTTCTTTAACAGCATTCAAAGACCATACAAAGGAACAAAATCTAGAAGACAAATAATTTAGATGAGAAGTATTTTTGTGTTTTCATGGTCTCAAAAATTTCTTTTGTATCTTGGATGTTGTTAAATGTTCATTTTTTTCCCCTGCTAAAGGGAGGGTATCACTGGGTAGACATAAAGGTGAAAAGAGTTTCCTATTAAAAGTGACTTGGAAATTAAGGAATGAAAGGTGGGTTTTTTTGTTTTTTTAAGAAAAATGCTTTTAAAAATACATTATCAAATATGTGTGAGAAAGTAGCTAGGGCTGAATTAAGATTGAATAGTTATTTATATCTGTTTCCTGTTTAGCCTTTTGACAAAGTTCAGCCCTGTATTTTATAGCTAGCCCTGGATAAGATTTCCCAGAATAACCCTGATGTGGGGTCTGCTGGTAGGGAGGACCCCAGAACTACATCCTGCAATTCACACCCTATGAACACACAGTCTGCTAAACTCAAAAACTTCAAAACAAAAACCAAAACGTCACTGTCCCATTTCCTCTGCCAAACCCTGCTTTGAAACTCCAGAACACAAAGAAGGGGAGGAAAGGAAAAGAAAAAAAAAAAAAACTAAACATGTTTAGAAACAAAGGCAGGTTGTGAGAAACATTAATAGTTTCTCACTATTTTTTTTAAATTAAGCCATAAATTCCTCTGCACAATCTGAAAAATGGACTACTTGAGACTATGCAAGAAATAATTATCACAGTCGTAGCGTATCTGGGGTGTGAATGTAACATTTTTACCCAATATCAACATATGATTCAAATGTTTGTCAGGTTGGACAGTCAAGAAAATGAAGATCTCAAATCAGAGACAAAACAAAGTAAAAGGAAATAAAAGGAAAACCTAACAGTAGCAGAACTGCCATAACTGGGGCATGAGAGTTTGTGAATATGGGAGAGAAAAGATAAAGATGATGGGGCTTTACAGGATAGAAGACAAGGCTCAAGGCTTTGGAAGTGGGCCCCTGAAGCACCTGGGCACATTGGGCAAAAAAGATGGGAACAAGAAAGGGAACACAGAGCCGATGGTAAGGAAGTAATTTACCCCTATGGTTACACCATCAAAAATGGAGGTTCTCTAGGAACCCTACAGGAAAAGATGGTTTAAGATCTATCTCTACATTACCAACCTCAACGGCCTGAAAATTTCCACCCGTTTTCTTACTGGATGTTCTGCATCTGCACACTGAAGACTACTCACTGTTTCTAAAACAAACCTCCGTTTCTCCCAAGCTGTTACTCTCTTCCATCTCCTATTTCATTGGCCAATCCTTCCCCATCTCCTTGAGGATCTCCTCCTCCCCAGCCATTACTGGTCCCAAGGTCTTCTCTGAGGCTCTTCTCATCTACACACTCCCTCTACTGACCTCTTCCACTTCCTACATTTAAGAATGTGGGGCCTTTAAGCTCCCACTCCCAAATCTCTTGATCTAGCCCTGACCTCTTCCCCAGGCTTCCAATTCTCACCGCAAATTGTCCACTGTACACATCTACATGGATGTTCCATAGATGCCTCAAAATCAACATGTCCTCAACTAACCTTCCCAAACCCGTTCTTCCTCCTGTATTCTACATTTCAGTTCACGGCACCACACATCCAAGTTATTGAGCCAGAGTCAGGGAATCCTCTTAACACTCTCATCTCAGCACAACTTTTTATCATTTTTACCTCTTACGAATTTCTTGACTCAGTTTGCTTAATCCCTGCCACGTAGGCCCTAGTACAAAGTCCTCTCCGTCTCACACCCAGAACTGCCCAAGCACGTCCTAGAGATCTCCCTGCCTCCAAACTTAGCCCTACTCTGCAGCCAACCTCCCCCCACCCCAATCTGGCTAAAATGCAAAGTGACTGATGGATTTCGAGGAGGCAGTGAAACCACTGAACAGACCCCGATACCTCCCAAGTAATGACAACCTTAGTGACACATATGTAGTGCTTATTGGCAGGGACTATTCAAAACACATGATGTATATTAAGGCTGACAATGATTCTACGAGGTAGATGTTGTTATTATCCCCATTGTATGAATGAAGGAACCTCGGAACAGGGAAGTTAAGTAACTTGGGAAAGTCACTAGATAACTTGGGAAAGCCACTAGATAACTTGGGAAAGTAGGTGAGAATTGAACCCAGGAAGTCTAATTCCAGAGTCTGTGCTCTTGGCTACGACACTCTCCTCCAGGCTGGTCCCTCCCTGCGGCCCTCTTTGGATAGATACTTCCTGCCGTGCACTTCACACTGAGTAACACCAAATTGCCCGTAGCTCCCTCCACACGGCAGGCTGTGCCGCTGCCTATGCTAGTCCTCTCAGGGGAACCAGCTTTCCAGTGGTTTTTACCAGGCAACCTCTGAATACATTTCACACCTCAGCTCCATCTGCATCTCCAAGCAACCTTTTCTGAACCTCAGGCCTCCATGTCCAGCTCTCCCTCTCCCACCATCACCACGCGCCCCTACCCTGCCCATACTTCTGTCTTAGCATTTATTACACTATCCTGAAATTACTTATGTGTCTGTTGCTCCTGGAAACCATCTCTCATTCATCCCTCCTTGCAGTCCTGATACGTAGGATACACTGAAAAATTGTGAGAAGTGAACTCTGATGACAACCACAGTAGAATGAAACTAGAGAGTTTATAGGATTAAGAACTGTCCTGGGGAAAAAAAAAAAACCAAACAAACCCTGGTGCCTTTGCTTTTCAGCACTTCACACTCTGCCAATCTACTCATTCAACATTTCCTAATACTAAACATACACACCACATTTCTCAGAAGTTTTACTTGCTCATTTGAAAACCCTACAGATGATATCCTACCTGGTAATCAACAGTTTCCCATTACCAAGGTTCAAGCAATGTCCGCTGGTAACAAATTAATAAAGAATTGTAAGAGGGCATGCCCAACCACTTTGGGACAATCAACCTCACTGGCCTGTTTGCCAAGAATGCTCATGAAAACGTAACCATTTTCTGTTTACAAACTTCACAGACTGTTAGCACAAGCCCATACAGATCATCCAGATCCTCATTCATCTGTTCATTGCACGGATAATCCTCATTCATCTGTTCATTGCACGGAAAAGAAACTGCAGGTCAAAAATAAGGGGCCCTGAGTGCCGTGTAACTTGCTAGTCGCAAAGTCCAGGTGAAAATCTTCCCTCTTTGACCCATGGTCCAGATTCTAGCTGTACAATTACTTCTCAGGACATTGTGAATTACTAAAAATGAAATGTTGTAAGTAAGGCTCTCTCCAGGTCAAGAAAAAAAAAATGGCCAAACTAAAACTAGCTTTTCTTAGATCTAGTGGGAAATGTGGAAGACAATACAGATTTATTTAAAAAAAGAAAGAAAAAAAGCTTTTAATTTTGAAGTGTTTCCACACTAGGAAAGACAAAACACAAGCCTTAATTCCATGAGAGAGATGGTGGGAACCTTGAGGAGGAGTAAATGGAAGCCACCCAAAAAAGTTTATGCATCGGGTCTAATTGCCAGAACTGCTTAAACCCCCCCATTTAAGAAGAATGATCAACATGTATATTACTTATATCTCAAACATTAATCTCATTCATTTTTGGATATATAAGACATGAAGATTATTAACCCTGCTTCAAGAAAGATACTTAAATGCCTCATTTCAAAAATGTTAAAACAATCCTTTTAGAACACATCCAAAAAACTACCAATTCTTCCTTCAAATCAACGCCTATAATTACTCTCATTTCTTATCCATTCTTAAAAGTCAAATTCCTGGTCTATCTTTTCTAGTCTTAATTGTTACAAGATGCTCATTGGCCCTGCCGAGTTCGAGAAGTGGAAGACATACAGATATAGTGTGTGTGTTTGTGTGTGAGAGAGAGAGACAGAGACAGAGGACAAGGCAGACACTATATGAAGTACTTCACATGAATAGTATTACCTCTTCTACTACTCAAAACACCCCTATGGAGGTAGGTGTGTTATTTTCTCCATTTTATAGACAAGGAAACTGAGACACAGATTAACTAATTTGCCTCCTCTATTGTCGCTTGGTTTACTCCTGCATCTTCTTCCGGCTCTTACTGTAGAATTTCTCTGATGACCCCCACCCTACACACTCTTTTTCTCACTGCTTTATAATCATCAGCGCTTTTATCACTATCTGATATTCCTGCGTTTACTTGTTTACTTGCTACTTGTGGGCTTCCCCCACTAGAATGTAAGCTCCATGAAGCCAGGGATTGCGTGTGACTCATTACAACAGTGTTTGGCACGTACTGCGTGCTCTGTAAATATCTGTGGAACTTCTCAAAGGCAGTGAGTCTGCCTTGTTCATTTCTGAATCCTGAGTACCTGGTACTAGTTAGGTATACATTGAACTTAATGACTGTTCAAAGGAAATAAGTCATGGGATTAGATGAAATCATACCCCAAGTCAGGATGACAAGAGAAAAAGGCCAAGCATGGAACACTGGAGGACTGGTTATACTTAAAGAATGAGTGACAGGGCTTCCCCGGTGGTGCAGTGGTTAAGAATCCACCTGCCAATGCAGGGGACGTGGGTTCTATCCCTGGTCCGGGAAGATCCCACATGCCGTGGAGCAACTAAGCCCATGCGCCACAACTACTGAGCCTGCGCTCTAGAGCCCACAAGCCACAATTGCTGAGCCTGCGTGCTACAACTACTGAAGCCCGCGCGCCTAGAGCCCGTGCTCCCCAACAAGAGAATCCACTGCAATGAGAAGCCTGCGCACCACAACAAAGACCCAATGCAGCCAAAAATAAATAAATTAAATAAATAAATTTATTTTTTTAAAAAAAGAATGAGTGACAGAAAAGCAACCAGTGGAGGAGACAGAGAAAACGCAATCTAAGAATTAGGAGGAAAATGAGGACAGTTGTACTGTGGAAGCCAAAGGAGAGGTGCTCAACGGTGTCAAATGCTGGCAAACAGAATAGGGGTTGAAAAGAAGTGGACACATAAAAGATTAGGTGGACAGGGGTGGGAAAGCCATGGTCCAGTTGCGATTGGCTAAAGGAGAAGTAGAAGTGTCAATGGACTAATCTCTCAGAAGTCTTTCAGTAAAAGGCAGAAAGAGTTAGGTGGGCAAGGCAGAGAAACAGCAGGGAAGGGTATTTTAGAATAGGAGAGACTGCAGTCAATAGATAAGACTCAGGAAAGATATGAGGATATGAAGATAACAGAGAAAAAAGTTCAAGAGGGAACTGGAAGAGCACAGTTAGCCAATCAGCCAGGGAAGGGAGTGGTGAAGGGCAGAGATAGGCAACAATATACAGGAACATTTGGAGGAGAGGAAAACGGAAGGATTCCTGTCTCTAGTTTCTCAGTGAAGGAGTTTGTGAGGCCGCTTGCTTCCTGAGCATAAAGGAGGAAGGAATGTGGTTGAAGTTCACAGATAATAAGAAAAGATCTTTAACAGCTGCAGGGGAAAGAAGGCAAGCCCCCGTTGTCTAGGAGCTACAGAGGGCCCAGCGGAGCTTGTAAATCATCAGTCTATATCAGAGCCAGCCCGTGGTTTCTGGCAAGCAGCACTTGGCAGTCTGCCAGGAGCAAAACAGAATTGGAGTGGCCAGGATTGGGGACTGGACCTGTGGAAAATATATCTGATGACTGGCCATGGGGGTTCCTAGCTGATCAGAAAAATAGAAGCAGCCGGTGTGGGTGGGGCTAAAAACACTGGACAACAGAGAAGAGATCAGCTTTTCGAAATCAACATCAGGATGAGAAACAAGTTCGATTCAAGTAAGTGCCTGATTTTGCGTCTCTGAAGTGGCAAGAACAAGGTCCAGTAACTTCTGAGGAGGAGACATGAAGGTCCCTAAGCAGAAGAGGGCTTATGACCCTGGGGAACTTGGGGAGAGAAATGACGGTGGAAGGGGGAGCAATGTAGGGCCATGGGTGGTACAGAAGGGCCAAAAAGATCTCAGATGGAGAGCTGGCTAGGGTTACTGAGGGACCACTGGAGATGGAGCAGGGTCCAGAGGTACTGGGGAGAGAGCCACACTGGCTGTGGAGCAGACTGGACGTCCCTCTGCTAGGGTCCAAGACCAAGCTTGCTCTGGAGAGCTCCAGAATTACAAGTGGGCACCCAAAAGGTCACTGGGGCCAGGATTCCAGCCTAGCTGAAACACAGTTCACTCTCTGAAATGAAACAAATTATAAAAGACAAGGTCTAACTTTGTCAGTGTTGGAAATAGTTTAGTTTTACTATACTTAGTAATCTACCTTCAAAGACAGTTCCAAGGAAAGGCTATATCAAGTTAAATCATTCTTTTTTCCAAATTATTGACCACAGCTTGAGAAAGCTAAAGAAACCTAACACTGCCAATTTGCACAGAAGCCTAGGAAGTGATTCACTTAAAACCCCCTCCCAATTTAGGCAAGAAAAGAAGAAAAGCAAACAATGATTGTAAGGCTTTAATTAGTGCCTTGCACTTTTTATGACAAACACATACTTCAGAAGTTCTAAGGTGGCCAAAAGACTCTCAAGCATGCTCTGAAGTAAAAAAGATAAACATCTATAGGCTTCTGACAGACATTTAAGTATTTTCACTTAATTAACCCATGCTTTGCTGAGGACGCTTTTTCACATACATAATCACACTAAGGAAAGCCAAACTCCAAAATAATGGACTATTAACACTGGTCAATACAAGTCTGTGATGTTTTCACTGCAGCACCCAGAGATGGCAAAACAAAACTGAGACAGACCTCTGATAAACTTTACGGTTGAAATTTCTACGGCATCTTATGTGCACCCTAATATGTTTCTAAAATTTTTAAATTTTATACTTAAAACTGTGGCTCTTAAAAGGGATGTTCTCAGCATCACGTGAGAAGATTTTCCTAAATACCTCAGACCCACTGATTCAGAATCTCCAGGGATAGGAATTCCAACAAGGAGATTTTTATCATGTTCCTTGGCCTCTACTACGCTTTCCTGGTTAAGAACACCTGTAACATAATAAGGTAAACCCAGAGTGACCCCAGTTAAGAATACAATCAACTCTAAAGCAGTGGTTCTCAAGCTTGTCTGCACATTAGAATCACCTGGGGGAACATTTAAAACCCCCAATGCCTCACCCACACCCCAGACTGATTAAGTCAGAATCTCTGCGGGTGAATCTGGCCACCGGCCTTTCTTAAAGCTACTCGTGCAATTCCAACAGCCAGTCAACACTGACAACCCCTGAAGCAACAGAAGGTGACTTCTACGCACTGTTTTATTTAAGTGCACACTGATGGTTTGTAATTGTATGCATGCAAAGAGCTGGCCCATGCAACTATCTGATGAATAGTAACATAATTCTCTGAATTTCTCCATATTGGAACAAAACAAAGGGTACTCCACATTATCATCAAAATGCAAGCTAGTGCTGAGAAGCTACAGCCCTTGGAGGAACTGGCACAAATGTCTGAGGCATTGGGCAGATCTCAGAAACCAAACTAACCAGGTGACAAACGTGCTAAGAAACTCCTAAGCACTCTGAACATTCAATAAAAGGTTTCTGCCACCACTCCAGGCAAAAGATGTACTAGTCGGGTAGTTAAGAAAAACTTTCTTTACAGAAGAGACTCACATCAGTTAAGTCACTTTGTGTAAAGAAACAGTTCATTTCTTCAAACCCTTTCAGTTGCAAAAGAGCATCAGGAAAGTTCTAAAGTCCAGGTTTTTAGATGCTTTATGTTGCTCTTTAGAAGGAATACATTTTGCTGCTTAGAAACTCACCTATGCTTTTGCTCCCTGAACTTGCTGAGGTTCTAGTAAACAAAGCTTCAACAAAGACACCATCCTTTGAACCAAGTTTAAGCCTTCTCCACCAGTTTGGCCACTGACAGGCTCCGTGTCAGGGGATGAGGGTCAGTCAGGATTGGTCAGAGTGACATGATGGATCAGAGAGCTGGGTCACACCCACTCCCACATGGTACCAAGAGCAGTGCCCAAGTAATCAATATAATCAACACCAGGAGGGGGAGTGGGGAGGGTCCTTAAGAAGGTTAAGAACTGATTGATCAAAGTATCACCAAATGAAAATCTAAGCTCATTCAACTCAATACAAGCAGGTTCTTTGCCAAGCCACAAGAGAAAACTGAAGTAGGCTGATGTTAAAGTTATAGTTAATTATATAATTTAGATAAGGAATCAGTTTGTTTAAAAGTAGGACACATTATAACTGTATAAGGTTAAGCAAACAGTGAGATTATCAGTACTTTTCTACGATAGAAGAACTTCCCCCAAATTCTGGCAATCTTTAAGCTAAAAGAACTTCCCAAATTTTGGTAGTCTTTTAAGATCACCAACACATTTTTTAAGAAACAGGTCAATCTAGTATTGGGAGATGGAGACTAGGGGACGGCCCAGGGCAGGTGGGGGAATACAGTCAGAAAAACTAGACTATGGTGTACAAATTTTCTACCAATTTTTTTTTAAGTCTCCTGTGGATTAAGTTAGGGATTGTCAAACACTGTTCCCAGGGAACAGTGATACTCTGTGTCTTGAAGAGAGGTACTCTGCTACCCAAAATCAGATCATGAAGATCCCTCGCCAGCTAGCAGAGGGAAAAAGTTAACAAGATTGTTCAAGATGTGCTTACCTTTTCTTAACCTTAGGTACTTGCTGTATAGCATGTCTACACCAGCCTCTGTTATATAAGGAATTTGATTTAATATAAGATTATATAATTAGTTATTTGAAGCTTCCCCCCACCCCCAACATTCTGGAGTGTCACAGAAAGAATGTCATAACTTCTAGGAGCTCTGTTACTACTAAATGAGTTTGATGTCCAATTAGAGCAATAGTATGGAGTCTGTATTTTTGTTTCTGACTAATCTTAACATATAAGTTTAATCTTAACATATAATCTTATAATAATCTTAACATATAATCTTAACATATAAAGAACTTGACAGGAGAAAAGTAACAGCATCTTTTAGTACAATGGTTCTAAATCACAAAGACCCTCATGATGGTTTTGCATGAAAGGTCCTTGCAAAATATTTCTGATCCACAGTGCCTAGCTTGGTGTTTGACATAGTAGGTACTTAGTAGTTCGTCCTGAGGATGGAGACATGTGAACAGATACGTATGTCCTTAAGTTACTTGGCCTTCATGCCCTTGCTTTCCTCATCTGGAAAAGATCAAGATGGCAGGGGGTGGGAGTCAGACGGGGGGAGTTAAGTGTTGTCACAAAATTGATTGTTCCTGCAAAATGTAATAGGAACTTGTCATTTGCAAATCATCTCAGTACAGGATGCTTTTTGCATTGGAGCACGTTGTGCTCTTCTTTCTATTCTGAACACTAGCAACATCTAAGTTCCTTTCCAGTCTTGCACAACTCTTTGCCTGCCTTTCAAAATCCTCACCCCAGCCCTGTCATGATTTGCATGTGTTTCTATCATGTCCGTTTAGAGACAGGATCTGGAAAGAAAGTGAACCATGATCTTGAGCCAATTATGGGCAGAACCTTGTAACCGTGTTTTCACTACTCGAATCTTCAATTCTAGGAATTTATGTTCCCAGGAAAAGACTAGCTACTGACATGGACACATATATAATTATTTTAGATAATTTTCCAAACTCTAATCCAAATCATTTTTCTTATTCTTGCACTTATTCTTTGTTTTAATGGCTAGAAAGGGAAGTGTTAAATTAATTAAACAAGGGAGCCATTAGACTGAGGTGGCTTAAATGCCTGAGTAGCCTCCATAAGCAAACCTAAGCCTGAAATGCTTCAAAATCAAAACCTAAGGTCAGCTGATCATAATCAGTCAACCAGGTTTTCCCAAAAAAATGCAACCACTTAAACTATAGCCAGTCAAATCATTTCCTTGTTTTGCTTCTGCCTCTTTTCTGTAAAAGCCTTCCCCCAGTCCCCTGTTGGTGGATGGCTCCTAACCACTTCTGGTTTGGTGCTGCCCAACTCAAATCAGTAAGCGCTCAAATAAACTCTTCAAGTTTTTAATGGGCCTCAGTTTATCTTTTAACAGATGTTAAAAAGAAATGTGACAGAAACAAAAGGTAATGTAAAGAGTTTAAAATATGCTAATCACCCTATAAATAAATGCATGGAAAAATACAACTCACTAGTAAAAGTGCAAATTAAAAGTCACTATTAGTTTGATAAAAGATATTTGAAAAATTATGTCTCTGGAAGGATACTAGTAAAACATATTGGGGAGGGAAAAATACCTTCAAATGGTCCATACCTTTGCCTCAATAATTTCACATCTAGGAACTTATATTACATTACTAATCATAGGTGTTTATATTAGAAATGAGTTACTGCCTATCCTGTCCATAACCCTATTAGGGCAATCCCACCCCAAACCAAGGCCCAGCAGACTGATCCAGAGGCAAGTCTTTCACCCAAGAGGGACTCAGCCAACACCCGACTTGTGACCTGAGCTAGAAAATAACTGGGCCAAATTCCTCTCTAGTAGGAGTTCTTATTTGGGCACTAAATCATCCTTGTAGGCTTTGGATGGAAGGGGCTATGAGCCAGGGTCAGGACCAGTGACGGTGTGGAGCCAACTTCAACATAAATAAGCAGCTAAGTTGTTTGATTCATATGTGTAATAATCATGTATTTAATTTCAAAATTAAAAAGAAATGCCAAAACTTTTGCTAAGAAATTACCCAAGTATCTGGTTGCTTGGCAGTGAAGAGGCTACTGGTTTCCTGTTCGTAAAAACCTGCCCCCTTTCTAAGCCCACATAAAGTAAGGGCCTCCAGCAAAACAAGGATAGGTACTTGTTTTCAGACCACAATTGTTGGTTTCTTCTCTCCCGTTGGTTTCTTTTCAGAGCTGTAAATAAACTCGGGAGTATTGACTTACATTATTTGCTGCCAAAATAATAACACCTTGTATTTGCAAAACATACTTCTGCGGAGGTAGGGGAACTGTTTGTAGACATCAGCTAAGTCAGCCAGAGTGTCAGAACCACAGGCTGCTGGTGCTTAATGCACTTCAGAAATCAACCCATCCTCCTACCGCAGATGGATACTCACAGAGGGGCATCAAACTTTTATTCTGTTCATGTATTATTTCTAGCTAGCCCCATTTAAAACAAAAAGGATCTGAAGCCGCTTACAATTAAAGAGAAAATTGGGATGTTGGGGAAAGAATAATTACAAATTTTTAAAGAGGTATGCTCTAGGAGCATCTACCTTCTCTTGGAAGTCCTGGATCACAAACTGATCCTAAATCCAAACATAATCCCCACACTATCCCCAGAATAGCTCCAGAATATATAAACTCCCACGACACTTGAACTCTGGCTTGGGCCAGAGTCCCCAAGGCAGCTCAAGATCCTCTGGAACAAAGGAAAGCCACTCAGATCAGAAGTGGGGTGGAGGGACAGGGGCTTGAGATGCAAAGCCCAGGTTCACCCTAAGAGTCAGTGATCGAGCCAGAGCTGCTGAGAAGCATCAGGACCGCAGGCCCAAAGGACCCACCCAGAGCCCCCCTGGGCCAAGATGAGGTGGGTAGAGGGCGGCACGGCGGTAGGATGGGAAAGCCATGAGGCCAGAGGTAGCTGATGTCACAGACTCCGCAGGGCACACATCTTTTGAGACATAAAGAACAATACAGACCAGTCCAAAGGGGAATGGCAATACTATACTCAGGCCAGGCAGCGACTTCAACCCTCAATTTCCAGTGGAGACACAGTCCCCGACTCCTGCCAAGCTCTGCTCTCAGCTGTGAGTTCAGGCCAGGGTGGCCTACAAGGGATGGGGCGATCATACAGAGGGAGCCTAACAGAGTGCAGCTGGGCTAGCTCAGAGCCAACCCCACACCCATCACGAATCTAAACAAGGAGCAGAAAGCCTGGCATGACCCAGTGAGTACTCACACATCTGAACAGGCAGGGCCACACTCCCCTACCACCACCGCCAACACACACACACACACACACACACACACACACGCACACACACACGCACATGCACACGCACATACACACACACTCTTAACCTTGGGGTTGGCTGCTGTCAAACAGTTCTGTTATCAATTCCTGACTATTCATGCAAGAGGCATAGATACCTAAGTAAACTAAAGAACTATTGATCATCCTAAATCATTTCTTTCCAGGATTAAAAATGTGATTTTGCAGCAACTCAATATTTCTGTTGATTCACTTACCCTACACATCTCCTCCTTCCCAACACTGATATTGGTTGAAATTCTCTGAAATGGACTGAAAGGGAAATCTAAACACAAGTTAGAGGTGAGTGAGACCTAATCTAAATCTAAACGGCCCAGGATCTTAACAGGCTTTCATAGTTAAGAGGTTATACATAGGGCCTCCCTGGTGGCGCAGTGGTTGAGAATCCGCCTGCCGATGCAGGGGAACCGGGTTCGCGCCCCGGTCTGGGAGGATCCCACATGCCGCGGAGCGGCTGGGCCCGTGAGCCATAGCCGCTGAGCCTGCGCGTCCGGAGCCTGTGCTCCGCAACGGGAGAGGCCACAACAGTGAGAGGCCCGCGTACCACAAAAAAAAAAAAAAAAGAGGTTATACATAGCCAGACATTCAAAAATCAACTGTATCTTATACACTGCAAGGGAGGTAAATGACTACAATAAATCTTATCTCAGAGCAAAAACAAACATGTAGAATGACCGAGTAATCTGCTCTCTGACAAACAGAACAATCAGTAGTGTATAACATTATAATATGTTCTTAACAACATCATAATAACAACATTGCTTTTAGTTAGCAAAATGTTTTCTCACTCCAGGCCAGCAACCACACTGTAATGCAGATACCAAACATTAACAAAAAAAAAAAAAAAAAAAATCACAGAAAAGGCTGTCTACCCAGAACACCCTTAGAGTTTCCACCCCCTTGACTGGTACAAGTGACTCAGTTACTACAGACACACAAAAATGTGACAAGTGCTAGAATTTATTCTGCAGTCTGAAATCATTTCCCCAAATGAACCAACATGTGTTAGCTTTCAAGTTTGACGCAAACATTTGCTCAAGACCTGGAGGGGAGGAAAGGCCTAACGCACTCCCTCAGCCATCCCACCGTGAGATGCCCAGTATGGCCATCCTTAATGTCACCCCTTCTGAATGTGCACCCTGTGTTCTGCACTTTTCTTCGTACACTCTTCCCACCCCCACCCAGAGCTGCCCAGAGGTACAAGACAAACCACGTTTCTCTACATAGAAAGGGAAGAAGAGCAAGTGTGGTTCCTCCAACCCCAATTCCCATGGTCCCATCCTTATCTCAGGATAGCTGGCGCTCCCACAACCCATGCAGTTTTATCTTCATGGTCATAACTACACAGATACCAAGCTATCACTCCCTCTTTGACATCAGATTCATTACAATGAATTCCAGAACTCCAAATTGTTTTCTTTAGAGATGTGTAAAGGTACTATCTGCTTCTTCTGAGTCTGGTCTCTCACCTTTGGAAGCCCAGGAACTAATTAAAGACTCAAACAAGTCTTGAAGTAGACACAAATGCCAAAAGAATAACAGGGCTCTGGTTAAGCTGACTTACTACTTAAGAAATAAAAATCCTCCTGATTTCAACCCATTATTTGAGAAAATTCCTTATAAAATGCACAGAGTATTTTCCCTGTCTTAGAGGGGCAGGGTGCTCTAAACAGGATGAAACTCAGGTTGTTGTCAAACATGAGACTCTGACAATGACTCAAGGGTCATCCTTCTGGACACAGAATCATAGAGTTGGACGAAACTTGCAGGTGCCATAGTCAAACCCCTTGTTTTACAAATGGGGATGCCAAGCTCAGGAGAGATGAGGAAACGTTCCCCCAATCATATAATCATCACTTTTCAATGTATCCCAATCTGAGTCATCAATTAATGACACTCCCCAATTGCCCCAAATCACCCAAGTTCAGTACTTGGAATGCAGCCTAGTTAATGAGTAAACGCTGGGCTTCTCTGCATAGTCCTTAGCAGTATGAGCCAAAGAAAAAAGTTTCGCCTGCTTCTCATCTCACCTCCTGGAGAGTGACAGGCCATAGGAAGCAAGACCTGCTCTCATGTGCTGGGAGTGAGGGGGTGCAGAGGGAAAACAGTGTTTCCCAGGTCAGAAGGTAACTCCAACATGACTTCCCTACGGACCCAACAGGAGCGCATCACGGTGTCACTGGGTCATTAACAGCACAGCATTGCCAGTCACATCCATCCTGTGGGAGAATGCCTGGACCGTGATGACGTGTAGGAGGTAACACTTTCCTCTTGCCAACTACACCCATTAATAGACCTCACTGTTATTTTAAAATGCCTGGTGTTTATGGTTCACAATCCGGTTGGACCACATGATTTAACTAGTTAGATTTGATAAGATGTCCCACCATGTTCAAACTTATCAAGCTAACCCAGAAGGGCCTTCCAGAATAATCAGTTGTATGGCTGTTAGCACAACTGACACCGTCTAGGACCCGTACAGTTCCTCCTCTCCTTCCACTGACCCTACCTAGGACTGTACCGTGAGGTAAATCACTTCTCTCTTGTCAAGGGCTTTATAGTTAATAGATACTGTTTAATAAACATTACAAGCAAGTGGCCCCTATGCTCTGTTAGTCCCCAAACAATGATGAAGACCTTCACTGACATACTCTCAGCACCCACAAGACTAGTTACACATTCATACATCTTGACTTTGGAATGCACTTCCAATTTCTTAGCACGAACCCCCATACCCTGGGTTAACTTTAAAATTGTACCAGTGCCCCCTCGGCGGTGCAGAGTACAGCTGCAAATGCCTCCAATCGTTGTCCACCTGATCCAGATCCCACCCTGTAAGTTATCTGATAAGAAACTGAGCCGTTGAGTATATGGAGCTGCCTAGTTTTTCGGTCTCAATCTACCTTCTCATTTCAGTGGGCACTTTTCATTCCCTCCATCCTCCAACATCAGTAGTTCCCTCAAAGGGTCAGGATGCTGTCTTACCTCTAGAGTCTAGCACTTTAATTGACATACAGTAGACACTCAATAGATATTTGTCAAATTGAACTGTTCCTATGTTGGTTATGGAAATATTGGGACTAAATATGCAAAAAAACCAGAGAACGTCAATAGACTGGGTTTTAATTTATTACATTTGTAATCATACAGCATATGCACTGAAAATATCCTTAGAGAATATCAACTCTAGTTCTCTTTTACATAGCAGAAAACAGGCTCAGGACAGGTAAGTGAATATCCCATATTTACCTGTCACACAGGTTACAAAGCTGGACCCCCCCCCTTCTCTAATACACACACACACACACACACACACACACACACACACACACACACACACACCTTTACTACCACCTCTTTTTAGGGAAAATATGAAGTCATTTGCTCTTATCATCTAGGAATGAACAAGCAAAAATTCCAATGAGACTCTAGTTAATTGGATTCCAAATCAAATTGAGGTTTCACATTAATGTGTCCCAGAAGATAATGTGCTGTTTAAATTAATAGTGTAATAAATTAAATTAATACTTAATGTGCTACATTTATCCATGATATTGCAGGTTTTCAATACAAGGTCTCCCCTGAAAATCATTAAGTCAATAGAAGAATGTGTACTCTGAGATGAAAGCTTACATGCATGTTAAGGGCCATTTCGTTTCAGGATCTTCTATCTCAACCTCTTTCATCTAAGAAAGCTATTTTCCAACAAACCTTTCTATACATAAAACATCCATCTCCCACACACCATCCTAAATTTAAATGGATATTCCTGCCTCTCTTCAACAACCTTTTTTTTTTTTTCCCTAAGATTTAAGCCACCATCTAAGCTTCTGGTTTCGATGCTGCTTTACAGGTGAGGCTGGATTCACAAGAAGCAGAATTAGGGGTGATTTTTAGTGAGAATTTCATTCAAACTTATCATTTTCAGAAGAGAATAGCAAGGCCCAGATTATAAAATATTTTGCCCAACATTATTCAAACAGCAGGGCCTAAATCAGAACCTGCCTTTGCAATCCACAAATCTGTGGGTCTTTATGGCATTGATTTTTAGACTCTCAAAGGACTAGTACCGAAAAACTGTCTCTTCCCTAAAACATGACCAAACCCCAGTAATCTATTTTCATTCCTTCGTTAATAACCATATTCCTATTTCATATTGCATGTCTAGACTGCTAGGTTTTGTTCTTTCTTCCCATGACAGCAATTATTTTCTCCTATCTCTATTAAGTAAAATAATGGTAAAGTATACTGATCTTCCCCTCCTGCCAGCAAAGCTGAGAGCCCCTTCTTGTACTCTTCCTGTGAGCTCATTAAAATGAACATTTTTTAAATTCTAAATCTGTTAAAAGTTTTATCAAAGTTCTACATTAACTTACTCCCCCCCCCCGCACAACACACACACACGCAAAATTCAGTTTGTGATCCTTTCAAATTAAAAGTTTAGACAGGAAATTAGATGATGAAATTCAGCGAAATGAACAGGCACTCTAATTCCTCTTGCCGGGCACCAGCAACAGAAAGTAGCATTTGGGAACATAATGGACATAACGGGAGTCAATGGGCAGTAAAACTTCTGGCTTATCTTTTCCTCTAGGTTGAATTCATGTGATGGGGTGGAAAAACAGGATAACAATATAGCAAATTTTCCACACTGCTGCCTACAATTGTTGGGGAAATGTTAAGGCAGAGATTACAGGACCAATGGCATAGCACTGGGTTGTTGGGTTTTTTTTTTTAAACATTAATCATAGGCTAAACTGAATTATGCATTTACAAAAAATAAAAGCACAAAAAAATTCAAACATTAACGATTTTGTCATAACCCAACTATAATTAATAGCTTCCATTTTGAACCTGTACCAGATAAAGCTGAAGAATGGTAGTTGAAATGTCCCAGTTAACCTATCATTGTCACTGTTAACAAATAAAACAAGACTAGAGAGCATTCAAATATAACGAAGCATATTTTGTTAAAAAATGTTTCTACCTCCACAGCAATGACAGAAAAAAAAGGAACCACAATTTTTAAAAGATAAAGACTAAAGGGAAAAGGTAGTACTTTAATCATGGAGTATAAAATAATAAGATGAATGTAGGCTTCCTAGGCCACTGTCCAGAACCCAGAATCATATTGTGACTTATCAATGTTATTTTTAGTGACCAGCTGACAATTTGAGTGTATTTGCCTTCAATTTTGTTGAAAGCGAAGAACTGAAAATTACTTAACTGGTCACATTAGAGTTGTTCACTTCCTCAACACCATATTTTGAATTTTTCCTTTGTTTTGTGCCCTGCAGGTTTTTATATCTGAGGCCAATGCACCATGAAAAGACTCAGAAGTGAGAGCAGTGGCTTCTCTCTTAACTGGAAGTAGGGTAGTTGTGAAAGGGGGGGGGGGGTGATAGAAGAATTTATATAGATGGACACTGATGTCCTTAACAATCATCTCAATGCCAGCATACCTCTTAGAATGTCTTTGTGTATCCCAAGGGCAGGTATTACCAATTCCAACCCACTGACTGGAGCTCTGTTCATGCATTCATTCACTCCAAAAATATTCTCTGAGTGCCTGCAACCTGTCAGGCACTTATCTAGGTACTGGAGGTACAACAGTGAATGAAACAAGTAAGACTCGCTGCCTTCATGGACCTTCCAAGTCAGAGTGCACAATCTGTGAAATGTGTGATCGGTGCTATAGCCAGAGCTGCCCGAGCCTCCTGGAGTCTGGGCAAAGCTCTCTCTTCTCCCCAACCCAAAGAACCATATACCTATTCAGTCAATGCATAGTTATTGAGCACCAACTACATGCCAGAGCCCTAGCTAAACTCACAGGAATACACTCCAAGGAATACAGAGGACACAGACTGATTCTCCAATATACAATAAGCATAAAGCCTCTCATTCAGATTCACTTTGTATAATATGCTAAGTCAATGTTTAAATAAATTTGAGTTCTACAAAGCAAAGACCAAATGTTCACCAGGGTCAATTATATTCTTCTCTATATACATAATATTAATCTATTTGCTCTGCTTAAAATCTAAAACACAATTGTGTTCCCAAATTATGGGTATAAGTAAACCATATCCTTGATAGTGACTGCATTCGAAAATAATTTTTAATCCTTGACAAAAACAAGTTATTTTCCCTGTCAAGACAAAAGTACTAGTCCTAAGGACTAAACACTGAACATTTGTCAAGAAAGCAAAGTCAGGACTTCCCTGGTGGTCCAATGGTTAAGACTCCGTGCTCCCAATGCAGTGGGCCAGGGTTCCATCCCTGGTCAGGGAACTAGATCCCACGTGCCGGAACTAAGATCCCGCCTGCCGCAACTAAGACCCGGCACAGACAAAAAAATATTTTAAAAAGAGGAAGAAAAACATAAAAAACTTTAAAAAAAAAAAAAAGAAAGAAAGAAAACAAAGTCAACCATCTGTGAAAAGAGACAACATAAAAATATGCATTTCCTAGGGTGGAAATTTCCATCAACCAGACACACTCTTATTAAGGACCATCATGTCATTTATATTGGGAAATATTAAACATTTTAAGTTCCTAAGTTAAATGATTCTACACGTTTATCAAGAACAGAGCCCCTCCACCTAACCACACAGCTACAATTGATAATAACCAAATGAAGCTTTCCAAAAGGCCTTTGTAAAGAACGATCCCCATGTAACTAGTCAATTTTCTACTGCCTCTTTTTTGTGTTGCCTTTTGAATCAGGATATCTACAGTCAAGAAATGAGAAATATTATACTTCATAAATGAAGCTGAGTTAACAGAGAATACATAATTAGAATTTCTTCTCCACTCATGACAATAGACTTGCAGTTATAGCCACTATTTCATACTGTTAAGCCTTGAAAGTGAAGGCAGCTAGCAGAGTGAGAAGGGGCAGCTACAGCAAACAGAGCACACCCTGAAAGCTGAACTCGTAACTCTGCTTTCAACTGCACAACAGCCTAACCAAGAGAACAACCCGGAATAGACTATACTGTTTATTAACACTGTAACCTAAATGAAGGAAAACGCTCTCTAAGGTTCCATCTAGATCAAAATATCCCAAGTCAAAAAAAAAAAAAAAAATTTCTGTAACTTCAGCAAGCCATATTGAATTTAGATAGTCCCTTGCCTGACCTCAAAATATGGTACAAAGTTATAATGAAAAGATATAATATAGATTATGTCATAAATGCATAAAGGATACTATAGCCTCTAAATAGGGTATAGTCTGTGAATCCTGGGTAAAGCCAGAAAATATCAGCCCCGGATTTAGGTTAATTATAAATCTTTAAAAATATATCAATCACCAATGATAAGATAAATTGGCATCATGTACCCCTAATGAGATGCAATGAGGATATGATGTCACCTCCATAATATTCCTGCCGAAACTGTTTAACATGATTCAAATCATGATGGAACAGTTATACAGGTCTAAACTGAAAGACGTTCTGCAGAATAACTGGCCTGGCCCTTTCAGAAATGTCTCTGAATAAAAGACAAAAAAAAAAAAAAGAAAAGAAAATATTAAGAAACTACTCTAAATTCAACAAAGTCATATTGAACATCTACTGCCTGGAGCGTAGTAAAGTGTGTTGGGTAAGGGTTTAGAATTCAGCATAAATCCACTCAAATTCTAGCTCCAAATCCTGTCTCCACCATGTGGAAAAGACATTTAAGCACACTATGCCTCTGTTGCCTCTCTATCGAATGAGGATAATAATAGCGCCTTCTTCACAAGATTGTAGAGAATGAAATGATTTCACCTATAAAGGCCTTAGCGCTCGTAGTAAGTGCTCAGTAAATGTCAGTGGTGATACATAATGATGGTGGTAAAGAGCCATCAGATGCTGGGGGTAAAGGGAGAAACAGAATGACAGGGTCACCGCCCTCGGTGAGCTTACAGTTAGAGGAAAATTAACAGGAAATTCTAAGACTGTGAAATACAGGTACTTTGGCTGGTGAAAGACTCTAGAGTGCAAAGAAAGGGACACCTTAGAAAGAGCATTTAATCCAGGTATTGGAGTTCATGGAGGGCTTCCCAGAAGAGGTGACAGCTCACCATTCCAGGATGAGAGGACAGCACGTACAAAGTGCTGGAAGTAAAAGAGAACAGACCAAGAGCTGAAGATAGATGAGTATGCCTGGAATATACAATGCTGGAGGTGGAAGAGGAGATAGAGAGAGAAGGCTAAATGGACAAGCAGGGCCAACCCTCGCAGGGCACCTTATAAACTTTGTTAAGGATTCTGGGCTTTAACTTAAGAGCAATGGGAGGCTACTGAGGCATTTACAGCATAAGCAGATATGCATTTCACAGTTATGCTGATTACAGAAGGGAGAAGTGGGTTGAGAGGGGGCAAGATTGGAAAGGGATGCCCAGCTAGGAGCAGACTGTTAGGGTTTTCCAGGCAAAAAATGGCGGTGCTAGAACCTGGGTAATAGCAGCAAAGAGGAGAGATGACTAGGATGGGAGAGGTCCAAACCTGGGGACCAATAAGATGATGAGGCCGGGGAGAGCGGAGGACTGAGTTCAGTTCCTGGCGTGGCCGCTGGATGCGCTGTTGCGCCAGTCACGGAGACAGGAAGCATGGACCATGAGCAGGTTTGGGGTGGAAAGAGAGTGGGGTCAGTCCGGTCAGACTCAGCGTGAAGGGCCACCCAAGCGGAGCTGTGCTGGAGTCACAAAGGTCTGCAGCAGACAAGCCTTGATGGTGAGAGGAAAGGATACATTCTACATTCCCCAGAATAAAACACCTAAACCAAACAGATTTTATCTTGTTCTTATATGGGCTCCAATTTCAAAAGGTGATTTAAAAAAAAAAAAAAAAAAAAAAAGCATGGCATTCCTGTCAATCTCACACATTTCATGGTGTAACTCTCTTACTGTATAAACAGAGAGTAGGATGGATGTTTGTGGCTCTCAACAAGTTCATTAAACCTCAAACTTTAAATCCCCCTGCCAGGAAAGTTAGCAACATTAGCCAGATAGTCTTGCTCTACTTGAGCACATTATTTTGTTTATTAAAGAAAGCAAGCAATCATCAACTCTCACCTCCTAGATTATAAAGCATATAACCTTCCACTTACACCCTTCAAAATAAAATTGTCAAAATACAAATGTACACTGACCACATGTGTCTGTGCACAAAAGTACATACAATATGCTGATATTTGTAAATAAAATAGTAGATTTGCTCTTGGCCCATAAAGCCTCAGTTATCCATCCAACCAGAAGGCGGACTTGTCACAAACACAAAATCACTCTTGCTGCCCCACTAGGTGCTCATTCAACGTGTGCACTGGCAATGGCTACTGGCAATGCTGACTCCCCTCCACACCTTCCTCGGGGTGTACTGCCCTGTCTGAAGCTGAAGGGCAGAGCAATTTGCCTTAGCTTATTTCCTCACAAGACAGCAAATTGTCCCCCAACGTCCATTCTCTTCTCCCCGTTAGGAATAGAAGCCCCAGAGTCTTAGCTCCTCACCAGAGCCCCCATTTCTAAGCTTCTCCTGCAGTGACATAGTCATGTGACTCAATTTCCGGGGCTTGGGAGGTGAGGGGAAGTGTGTAGAACTTCCAGGTCACACCCATAAAGGGAACTGCTTGGCCTGCATTCCTCTTTCCCAAAAAACTAACAGACACGGGAGTGGTGAGCTGTCTTCAACCTGCACAGGAGCAGAATAAACTGGGCAATGGAAGAACATGCTCGAAGGAGCCTGAGTCCCTAAAGGACTCAGGAAGCAAAGGGCTAGATTCCAAACTGACCACCAGCTTAGAATCTGATATGAAATAGAAACTTAACTCTGCTTAAGCCACTGTTATTTTGATCTTCATTAAAACAGCCAAACCAATAACTTAATTCACTTCTGTTCCATTAAGGTCTCCAATTATGCTGAATTTCTTCAATTAACGTGTGCCTCCCTTGGTCTTGGAGCTTTTCGTTTCTTTATTAGGACTGCAGACATCTCAGCATCCCACACAATTTACGATATATATTTAAGCTGGAGCCTTCAAGGAGCACAAAAAACAGGGACAGTCAACACCACTTCTCTCCACATGGTCATGTATTAAAGCTGCTCTTTAGTTTGTTCACAGAGCAAAGACTTGCAGAGCCCATAGGCGGGACTGCCAGTCTGTCTGACACATATTTAACCTTGGTGTTTCCTGACAATGACATCCTAAACCCGGCATCAGGACTTGCCTACCTTGATTTCCTTTCCCTCCGGGAATGATGACAGATTTTACTGAGTCCTCTATACTTTCTTCTTTGGTGCCTGTGGTCCACAGCATGCTGCTTCCCTTCCCCTCCTCCATGAGATGTCCATGTCCTAATCCTCAAAACCCATGACTATGTTACCTTATGTGGCAAAAAGGGGGCATCACAGGTGTGATTAAGTTAAGGATCTTGAGATGGGAATGGGAAGGTTGGCCTGGATTATCCAGGTGTGCCCAAATTAATCACTAGGGTCCTTATAAAGGGAGAGAGAGGATTATTAGACGTGTTAGAGAAGATGTGATGACAGAAACAGAGATGTGACAAATGGAGAAGCTGAAGTGATGCCACTGCTAGAAAGGGGCCAAGAGCAAAGGAATCCAGGCAGCCACCAAAGGTAAGGATCAGATTGTCCTCTAGAGCCTCCAGAAAGAACACAGCCCTGCCAACATCTTGATTTTAGCCCAGTGAGACCCACTTCAGACTTCTGACCTTCAGAATGATAAGAGAATAAATATATGTTGCTTTAAGCTACTAAATTTGTGGTAATTTGTCTCAGCAGCAAAAGGAAACAAACACAGTGTCCTTACAAGTAGCACTATATGTTGTAAAAACTCAGTTTAGAGCAGGATTTGTTCAGACTTAAAGAGCTAGATTAAAATAAGTTTTAATAATATACAATATTACTAATAGTATTATTAATAATGATATACAACTGTTGTGCCATTTATTCTAATAGGTAGCCCTCCCTGCCCCCTCCTTAAAAAAAAAAAGTCACAGAAGTTGAATATGAGCATTGTGTGGCAGGTACAAGCAAATGTTACAACTAGATAAAAGGATAATCACTACCCACTACTGAATGCATCTGTATCTCAGGATGAAGCTACATGCCATTTTCACAGACGCTGCTATTGTTCTAAAGGATATATGTTTTCTCTGCTAGTAAAACAGCATTCAATACTTTCTGCAAAGTCAAAAGAAGAATTTAAAGAATTTTTAAAGCTCTTATTATTAACCAAAATCACTAGCCACACACAATATTTTACTGCTATTATTTAGTTCAAATCTCACTCATCACTAGATTGAATTTTAGTTCACGCAGGTGTTGGGTACGGAGAGGCAACAATCAGCCCACAGCGTCCGTGTGCTTCAAACAGTACCATCCCGGAGGAGGCAAGATTAACTGGCCTGGCTTCATTCATCTCGGCCTCCGAGCTTTCAGTTTTGACCAAAGGGGTTCGCACTCCAGCAAGGAAGGTGGCTAGATGCTCAAATGACCACTCCAACCCTCACCCCGCTTCTAGCCACCACCAGCTGGTTGTCCACCACGGTGCTCTGGCTCTGATAACAATAACAGTTCCCAACTCAGAGACGTCTGGGAACAACTGCAAGTCCCTTTGAGGGCATTTACCCTGACATTCCAAAGGGAAGTCCTAAACTATGCCCTCGCATGCCCTCTAGCCCGGAGTTGATCCAATCAACCTGACTGCCAAGGGTTCATTTCAAGATCACTTTCTCAAGTATGGCCTGTTGTCCTTGCTCGAATTTCAAAAAAACCATAGACCCACAATTGTGATGTAAACTCTTGGCCTGGACTTACTTCCCCCTTCTTCTTCCTGACCAGAACCCAGTGAATGTTGTTTAATACCCAAAATAGTCTAGATTCACATAACAGGTCTTCTTTTGTTTCAAAAACTAAATTACCTCTTTGTAAGACGTCAGGATATCACATTTGAGAGAACACACTCTCTGTCCTGTGCTACATGGCACAGGAAAGGGAGTTATCTCCTCAGAGCAGATGCTTCATCTAAAGACCTTCTTCTGTTCCGCTCTGTTTCAATTTGTCCTAGCATTTGCGTTTGGGAGCGGCTATCACTCCATCACTGATAGTGCGTAGGTTTCTCTACCCACGCCTTAAGATCCCTGCCTAGAAAACTGAGGTAGGATTTGTTTTCTTCAGCTTCCTGAGTTAAGGCACTCTAAACAAGCATCATTTCCTTTCGATGTCTAGAGAAAGCTCTGTCCACTCCAAACACTGGAGAGAAAAGTGGATGTCATGCAAAGGACAGCCTTTGTTCTCTCTGAGTAATGGTTTTTATTAAACTGTTTAATATTTAAGGTTCAGTATGCACTCACCTGCATACAACACATTTACTTTTTTTTTTTTTTTAAATAAATTTCTTTATTTTATTTATTTTTGGCTGTGTTGGGTCTTTGTTGCTGCGAGCAGGCTTTTCTCTAGTTGCGGCGAGCAGGGGCTACTCTTTGTTACGGTGCGCAGGCTTCTCATTGTGGTGGCTTCTCTTGTTGTGGAGCATGGGCTCTAGGTGTGCAGGCTTCACCAGTTAAGGCACACGGGCTCAGTAGTTGTGGCTCGTGGGCTCTACAGCGCAGGCTCAGTAGTTGTGGCGCACAGGCTTAGGTGCTCCGCCGCATGTGGAATCTTCCCAGGCCAGGGCTCGAACCCGTGTCCCTTGCATTGGCAGGCGGATTCTTAACCACGCGCCACCAGGGAAGCCCAACACATTTACTTTTATACCTTGGAAGTTTTGAGCGTGTCTGTCCTGTATACATTCCATTTTGGTCTTGGCTCATTTCAGATTACGGATCCCAAATATGTAAGAAGTACGGCTTTTCTCTCCTTAGTTAAGTGCTTAATCAGCTGCTTTTTAGCAACGTTAGAGGCATCTAGAAATAAAAGTCATGTCAACAACCTATCACCATCATCTCAGACATTCACCCATAATCTTTAGTTTCCTCCTCTCCTTTGTTTTACTTAAAACTTAGCATTTCTTTTCAACAGGTACTACTAAGGTTTTCATGTTTGTTTATGTTCTTTATTTACAATTCCCAAGATTTTTTCCCCCCCCTCCCTGTTTTAGTCTGCTTGGGCTGCTATAACAAACTATGACAGAATGGGTGGCTTAAACGACAGATATTTCTCACAGTTTGAGTTAGAAGTCCGAGATCAGGGTGCCAGCACAGTCGGGTTCTGATGAGAGCTCTTTCCCTGGCTGATGGAAGGCTGCCTTCCTGATTCACAGCACAGGGAAAGACAGAGAGCAAACTCTCTGATGTCTCTTCTAAGGGCTAATCCCCTCACAAGGACCCCACCCCCTCACGACTGTACCTAAACCTAATTTCCTCCCAAAGGCCCCATCTCCAAACACCGTCACACCGCGGGTTAGGGCTTCAACACGTGAATTCTGCCTAGGAGCACAAATCTCTCCACAGCACTCTCCTTTAAGGACAATTTTCATCTGCCTTAGAATTAGTCCACAGCAAGAGCTTCTTCATTAAATAAGCAGAGACGAGCACCTGCATGGGCCCCGGCCAAGTGCTAGGTCATCGAGGATGACCAGGCACCATTCCTGACATCAACAGTCCCGGTGTTCTCAGGTCCTAGCGGTAAATACACGGTTGTGTTGACTTCCCATGGCGCCCACACTCAGATCTCCCGTCTAGAGAAGCACAGCCGGCTGACAGCCTCAAGCGGCCACAGCTGCAGGCATCCGTGCTGAGGCGGTACTTCTGCTGGGCTGCTGCCAGCCAGTGCCCGGGCACTCAGAGGTCCTGGAGTCGGGCCTTTCCTGCGCGTCATGGGACTCCTCCAACAGGCAGCTTTGCTCAAGGAGGTCCCGCCAGCCCAGGCGAGACTTTCTCGGAACCTCACTGCAGTGTAAAGCTCCTCCTCCCTGGTCGTCCTCCTTCCTGCTCTCCTTCCGGAGGACTCAGACACGCAGCATGGGCTGAAGGCTCTCCCTACTTCCTCCTGTTCCCTCCTCCTCATCTTTCACTGACATTTCTCTAATTTTTCTCTGGCACTCCTAATTCCAATTTGGCGTCTGCTTCCCAAAGGACCCCCCCATCAACAACAACAACAAAAGTACTAAGATAAACAACAGAAAACATGTCTAGCCCCAAGTAATCTATTCATCTAACTGGGGATAAATGTCACCCAATTTTGTTTTGAGGTGGCAAATATCTTATACAAAATCCAGCATCTTGAGGGAAAACATAAAACACATAAAAAGATACTCAGCTGAGACAAGCAGCTAACACAAGTGAGAAAAGGAATAATGTGCTTTTTTTAAGTTCAAACTAAGGCAAAACCGAAAACGGCGCTCACACCAACGTAACTGAACAGATGGCTACTGAGCATCTACCGTGTGCCAGATGCTGGGCAAGGTACAAGGACAAGCACAGCTAGGCAATCTGTGGTCACATCCTTTACGCAGAGCTCTTGCTTCATTCATTCTAAACAATTTCCTTAAACTTCTTGTGCACACACATTCACACTCCTCTGTGCAAGGTGGATGAGAAACAAAATCACCTCAAGTCTTTTTAAACCCTTCCACAGAAAATACTTTGGTCTTCAAAAGTAAACATCATTCCGTTTCCTGTTCACTCTCAGAATCCCCTCCCTAGGCCTTCAAAGGGAAAAAGTCAAGATACTTTGTCACTGAGTCTTTACATTAGAAAAGTTCTTTAATGGTCATCTACATAGACACATCCCTATATTTCTGAATTACCAAATGGGCTGGCTCATGGCACTGGAGTCAACTGACAGACTCATGTAAAAAAAAAAAAAAAAAAAAAAAATTCCAAAACACACTAACATTTTCTATATTTCTGTGTTGTGAAGTATATCATACATACAAAATAGTATATGAAGCAAATATGTTGTTTAAAGAATAACTATAAAGCCAACACCACGTGCCCACCATTCAAGTTAAGAAGCAGAACATCACTAAAACTTTTAAAGCCTTTTCCTTGCCTCCACTTTCCTAGAGCGGAATTTCTCAGCCTCAGCACTGCTGACATTCTGGACCAGGTAACTACTAAGTGCTTACCCAGTGTACTGCTGGATGTTTAGCAACACCCCTGGCCTCCGCCCAGTGGACGCCAGTAGCATGCCACCACCACCCTCAGGAGAAGCAACCAAAAATGTCTCCAGCCATTGCCACATAGCCCCTGGAGGGCAAAATCGTCCCCCGTCGAGAACTGCTGCCCTAGAGGTAATGACATCCGCATTTTTACATTTCTTTATAACTTATCTGTCTATTTACGTAACCTTAAAACAATGTATTGCTTAGTGTTGCCGTTTTCAAACTCTGTAGGAATCAAATCATACTGCATGTATTTTCCTGTGATTTGTTTTTTAATCAACATTATATTTGTAAAATGTAGCCACTGTGTATTATAGCTGTAGTTCATATATATTACTTTTAGTTTACAATGTTTGCTGCTGTATGGTATCCTATGAAATTAATCAAAATGCCACAATTTATTAGTCCAATCTATTACTGATGGACATTTGCATTATTTCTAAAATTTTCCTTTTATGAATACTTCTGCTGGAACTCTCCCTGCACAGGTCTCCTTATAATTACACAACAATTTCTCTGAAGTACACACCTAGGAGTAGATGTGCTCGGGTCATAGAACATTCTGGTACTCAACTTTATTATTTTCCAAAGTGGCTGTATAGATTTACACTCCCACCAGCAGTGGTGCACAATTCCCATAACTCCATACACTCTCCAGTACTCAGTTCTTCATTTATATTTTCATGACATCTGGTACCGAAAAAATATACGTTGCTTACCGTGTACATGCCAATTCTACAGACAGCAAATGAGATCTGGATACATTCAGACATTCTCTACAAGATTAAAATAAGAGATTACAACTAAATGTTTGTTCCGTAGAACTGACTTCCCCCTCTTGTCTTGCTTCTCTCTCTAAAGAGAATCTGTTGTCTTTTGACACCCGCTTTATGAGCAAGTGGCTGAATTTTTCCCCTTCTCTCTGCTTTTTCTAGGCCACAGCTCAAATAAAACAGAGATAATAAAGTGTGTAGCATCGTGCTTTATCATGGGACTATAAAGCAGATACTTCAATCTCTAATTCAATAGCATAATTTAAGGAATGTGATTTATTGTATTGGTTTCATTTCATTTCTTTAAATCCTCCTCTAATGTCTAATTTTCAATGATTAATTAATTCTTTGACCGCTAGAAGTAGTTTTTATAAGCACTTTTTTTTCTAGTTCAATTCTTACTAGATCATAAATGTCTACAATGCTTACAGAAAAGCAACCTTTGTATAAAAAAAAAAAAGTAAAAGCTCGTGGTTATATACTAAAAGTTTTGAATGGGCTGAATTTAAAGAGAAGACTGAGGTCCTTGGTCTCAGAATATCAAAGACAGCACTCAAATTAGAGTTCACAACTTCTCATTCCCAAATCAAGTTCAGACGCCTAAAACTCATTTCCACTCACAATACCATGTATACCAAACATGAGTATTGATTTACTGTCTTTTCTTTAACTGCAGGAATATTTTTAGCACATTAAATCGGTATGTAGTCAAAACAACTCTAACTTTATACCGTCCAACACTGTTATTATGGTTTACTGTTGGCAAAAGCAAAAGCTTCTCTGTGAAGTTTATAATGCCCAAATCTGGCAATCATGGTTGTATCCGCTGCACCAAGGAAGCAGAGACACAAGATCCCCGATTCCCACGGTAGCCAAAAGGCTTCCAAAGAGACGGTCCTTCGGAAGAGAAGGCCCAAAACTCGTATCAGACTGATTCTGCAAAACGATCCAGCCTCTTCAGATAGCCATAAGAAACTAATTCTGTATGATTAAAGGAATTGGTAAGGAAAATATTGAAAGCCAAGGCCATATTGCATGGACATTCAAAATTTAAAATTACAGCAATGGAAAAACCAAACTCATGAGATAATTTGTTGTGCAAAGTTCTTAAACTCTAAACTTTCAAAAAGTTCCAGGTGCTACTGTTCAAATGAATGGCTGACGATTTAATATTGGGGACCATTTCTATTATTAAGGTATCATTACCACCATGGCACTATTGGGTTTCTTTATTCTGCATAAAATACACTACTGGAAACACCCCCAGGGCAATGCCACTGGCCTCCTCAGAGCTGAATGACAGAATACTCATTACCTTGCCCAACGTTTATTCTCCCTTCTACCTTTGGAAATTACCCTGATTTTTACTTTTGTACAATGTGAATTATTTAACAACTCTCCCAGTAAGCTGGAAAGGTTATTTTCCCCAAGTGAAAGATAACTATCTTATTTTATGGCACCTGGAACAAAAGAGTCTATTTCCCCACCATCCTTGGAGCTGGGGACTGTCGCGTGACTCGGTTCTCTGTAATGAGATGCATAAAGTGAAAGATGCGTAAAGTGAACTGACTCTAAGAAGGACCCTTTTACTCTTCTGCCTTTCCTACTTCTTTTTCTGCAATTGAGACTTCATGTAGCCCCAGCAGGGGCCTTGGATTGGGAGGAGCCCCGAGAACAGTGGACACGGGAAGTAAAGCCCTAGGATGAGCAAGCCTGGAGACTCAAAGGGCAGTGGAGCTGCCATACCAGCCTCCTCCAGGCTATGTACATGAAACAGAAATAAACCTCTAACTTGTTTAAAGACTGTGTGTCTCTCTCAACCGACTAACCCTAACTGGTACAGAGCAATACTCTAAGAAATACTCAGTTTTAACAAGCGGGTTTCCCCGGGGCCTTAAAAGAAAGAGCCCCAGCGTTTGCCATTAGAGCTCTTTTTAAGAGCTTAATCTTCTAAAGGGGGGAGACGTATTTATTCTTCAGTTACCAAAAACCTACTTTCCAATCCTTCCTTTTCACACTCCCAAAATGTACAAGTACTGTTACTGGGATGGCCAAAATTATTACCCTTGAAAACCCTCAACTTATTTTGTGTAATTTTTTTCTCAGTAGCCGTATTTCCTCCTTCTCTCTAACCTCTGATCCTTACAAATACTGCCTTATCCCTGAACATGTGACCTCAAACCAAGCAGCACACCTATTGCTCAAACTCCAAATTCATTCTAACAGTAACGTTCTCGGGAACGGCCTTCTTTACTCTCATTAGAGGGAGTCGAATAAAAAGAGATATTTAAAAGCATAATGAAACTTCTTTGGGTCATGCTATAGGAAATGGTTATAAATTTTAAATGATTAGTTCATATTCTTTCCGTATATCGATGCTCTATTGGCAAGAACCCATTTTAAAAACCCAGGGGACAGAACGCATAGCTTGGAATGAAAGATGAGTCATCATCCCCAAGGAAAGAATGGATCTCTACCCTAGATAAACTCTGACCCAGTAGCCTCTATATCAGCATTCATAAGTCTCCATTTAGACTCACCTGAGGAAGAACGAAAGGATATTATTTCAAAAGCAATAACCTTCAGAATAATCTCACCTTCTTTGCTGCCTCATCTGATGAAAGTGCAAAAAAGAAGTGCTGTCAAGAGCAAGTCACAGATTGGTTAAAATCTGTTAAGACAGGGCTACAGAAAAAAAAAAGTCTAATCCAGAGAAAGAGAAAATGAATACTCAATTTGAAATTAATATGATTACTTACATTTTACTGTGTTTTCTCTAAGAAATTTCAAAAGGTAAGCATGAAAATAAAGGAGAAAAAAAATCTTCAACAAGACGGCAGAAAATACTACACAGTCTGGAAAAAACTTGATTTCAAGGTATAACAAATTTCCGTTCCATCAGGGGACGAAAAAACACATTAATTTTCTTCTTCTAAAGGAGCTGTTTTTAGAATATTTTGATGTGCCATGCAATCCCTCATTCTGATATAGGGCAAGGTGACAGTCATGTTTCCTTATTTTCTCCTCTGTAATTTTGCGTGCGATGAAAATAAAAGGTTAATATAGCCAAGTCAATGCTTCTGAGTACCGCGAGTGTGTGTTAGAACTGGGGTGACAAGATGGGGGTAGGGAGAGCAGTAAATCACCTTCAAATGAGGCCCATGCCTGGATCAGCTACTCCCAAGTAAAGCTAAGATCTAGCATTTTCTCTTGACAGCATCCCAAAACAAGTGGGCTGGAGGCAAAGGTGCAGGATTTGGGAAACTGTGGAGAGAAGACCGGTTCAGTGCGTTCCAAGGTGCGTAGGTGCTCCAGAGTCCTGAGTGGGTGGAATCGTCTCTGAGTAAAGATTACGTCTGTCATTATGCTGTAGTCACTCCTCCAGACACAGACACAAACCCTTGGGAACACCACGGACTTCAGAACCCGCATCGCCTTCTGTTAGTGTAGCCGCTGAAAACATTAACAGTGAATTATTTAACAACTTGCTTGGCACACTCGAAAGATTACTTCCCCCACTGGGAAAAAAGTTAACTTTTCTAAAAAACTCAAACTTGTATTTACAAAATAAAATGAATTTTTGTTTTTACAAAACGTGGAGGAGTTTGCTCCTCAACATCTACGTTACAGCTTCCTCAGACTAGGAAAAAGGATAGTGATAATCAACCTGGAAAGAAACATTTACATCTAAAGCAAAACTAGCAAAACTGGTCTTTCGGCATTTTCCAAAACGTTTTCAATTGTAACGGTACCACCATCATCCCAAGAGCATCTATACTTCCCAAGCAATCTACAACTGTCCAGGGATGAAGTATGTAAAGGTTCAACCAGTAATCCAAAAAGCAATCACTGCCCTCACCTGTTAAAAAATATCTTCAGCACATATCTCTTTGTGAAATTCAAACGCAAATATTTGAAAAGACATCTAGCAGAAATAATCTCAGAGACTTGAAAAGTCATCTAGCAAAAAAAATCAAACACAAACATAAACAGTCATATCGGAATCTACAGATCTCAAGCCAGCAAAATTTTAGCCAATCTTCTGCAAAACGGCACTAAAAGTCATGTGTAATTTCTAAACAAGAGCAGAATCTTGGCTCAATACTGAAGATAAGAACAGTTCTCCTTCTGAAAATTCTGATTAAAGAAGAATTGGAAGCAGGAAAGAAATGCCCTTCTAATCTACCAGATTGAAATAATTAGTTCAATTCACCTTGGCAAATTTATTCCTTTTACTTTTTGTCATGAACTGAGGATTAAAAAAAAATTTCAATCCAAGAAAAAGAAAAAAATTTTGCTGAGCATCACTAATGTGTCAGGCATTGCTAGGCAAGCAGATATTAGACACACAACGATAAATAAGACCAACCCTGGCATCAACAGTCTTCCAGCTCAGGAGAGAGCAGTCATTTAACAGACCTGTGACAGAGAACGGCACGATAAGCATGTTCAGCATAATAAGAGGTACGCACAGAGGGTTTTAGAGAAACTGAGTAGGAGCACCGAACCCATTATAGGAGTGTCAGAAAGACTTCGTCGGGGGGGGACCCCCAAATAGTCTTAGAAGATTAGGAGTTAGCTAGGAGAAAGGGAGTAACGGAAGAGGAAAAGACCATTCCAGACGAAAGTGACAACATGAATAAAAGCAAGAAATATCACAGGATACGCAAGCATTTGAGGGATACTCGTGTATGCCTTACGTACCCTCCTATACTTTTAAATAATCACTTCTCAATCAGATGTTAGTTACTGATATTTGTTGACTGTCTACACACTATCTAAAATTCTTTCATGTTAAGATTTTTAATTTTAAGGTTTATCATTTTAAGATTTATCTCTAACTCCCTGCCAAAGGAAGTTCCATTTGTGAAGGAGCAAGCATGCTGGTCACATTATAAAGCCTGCTCTGCCTCCACACACTTGCAGATAAAAAGACCCATAAGCAAGATAGCTACAGCTGATTAAATCAGCAGGCCATCAGTCCTCCAGCGGGCCAACAACCACGGAGGGGCCCAGCAGGAAGAGCTAGGCTAGCCTAGACCAATCATTCTCGCTCTCCAAAATATGAATGGAAAAGTACTGAGAAGATGAAGCAGTTAGCAGTAGGAAGTGAAGCTGAGAGAACACAAAAAACAAAGGCATTAAGTAACTTCATGACCGTGAAGAATCATAGGAACCTAAATGTATGAGGAAGCCGAAAGTATGAATAAAGGAAACTATACAGAAAAGATACAAAAAGCAGAGAAGAACACCCTTGCTAGTAATCTCAAGAGAAGTGGACCCAGAGAGATACAGGTATGTGAGGACTGGCTGAATGCAGTTGCAGAGAATTCTGTTTCTGAGTGAAAAAATGATATATTCGCCAGGTTCCTTTGCAGCTAGGTATAGCAATGTGACCAAGTTCTGGTCAATTAAATATAATCAGAAAGTCCCAAAAGTCTCCCATGAGGGAGGTACGCTCTTCTGCCCTTTCTCCTTCCTGCTGCCTGGAATGCAGAAGTGACGGCAAGAGCTCTGGCGGCAATTTTGAACTATGAGTTTGGAGTCCACACACAAAAGCAAAAGCATCTTGGGGACCTAATGACTTCTGAAGTTACCTACCTGAGGGGGGGAAAAAGAATCTATCTTGTCAGGACTTCCCTGGTGGCGCAGTGGTTAAGAATCTGCCCGCCGATGCAAGGGACAGGGGTTCAATCCCTGGTCCGGGAAGATCCCACATGCCGCAGAGCAGCTAAGCCCATGCACCACAACTACTGAGCCCATGCACCACAACTACTGAAGCCCGCACTCTCAGAGCCCATGCTCCACAACGAGAAGCCACCGCAACGAGAAGCCCGCGTACCACAACGAAGAGTAACCCCTGCTCACCACAACTAGAGAAAGCCTGCATGCAGCAACAAAGACCCAACGCAGCCATAAATAAATAAAAATTTATTTTTAAAAAAATCTATCTTGTCAAAGCCACTATTTTCCAAACAATTCCAATCCTAACTGATACAGTGGTTGAGACAACGTCATCTCAGCAAGAGGGATAATCCCTTAAAACAGTTAAATGGAAGAGTGATGTGTTCTGATTTACAGTGGTATTATTATCCTCAATTTAGAGATGGGGAAACAGATACCAGCTAGTAATGTGACAGAACCTGGATTTGAACCCAAATCTTTTGGACTTGAGAGCCCATACTTTTAATCATTAAGAACAAATGAAGGCAAATGAAGTCAAACTGTAAAGCAGGTTCACAAGTATTTCAGAGTTCAACAAATATTCTGACTACTAAAGGCTAATAAAAACCCATGCTGAATGCAGTATCTCTGACCTACCACAAATAACACTTTTGACAAGTCCCTGTTACCTTCTAGACAGAAAAGCCTTTTCCCAGCTAGAGTATTCTACTCTAAGTACCTAGGAAAAGGTATCTGGGCACCAGAAACTGAACACAGGCACCAGCCCCCTCATGCATGGCAGAGGTCTGCCAAATTCTGATTTGTAAGGAGTGGAATCGATTTTTAAGAGTACAGAGGATTCTGGGAGACATGAAGTATATTTTTTAAGGTGGAAAGAGGTCTATTCTTTAAGGTGGTAAGAGGTCTTTCTCGTTAACTTTAAGCAAAAGTATTTTCCATACATGTGACAATGAGAAGAGCTCAGCCTTAGTATTACAACTTCCAGGCTCCTGATGCCCCCGAGATGTTTCACTGCCCCATGCAGTAAGGGTGGGATGGAGCAGCAAGCCTTTTGAAAGGTTCAAGGATTTTAGGTGGCCAAGATGAAGGCACCAATGTACTTGACATGAATCTTCATATCTGTACTGAGCATCTCCTTTGTGCCAGGCAGGGTTCTCCTTGCTGGAGACTAAGCAGTACACAAGGCTCAGAAGCCTGCACTCTAGTCAAGGGTGGCAGGCAAAAGCAAAAATAAATCAAGGTAGATGGTGGTAAGTGCTATGAAGAAAAATAAAATAAATGAATAGAATGTTCAGGAGGCAGTGGCTTGGGGGTATTACTAATTTTGAAAGCAGATGTGATAATTCTAAAAATATTATGGACAATCAAATAAGGGATCCCAGAAAAGCTTTCAGCAACTTAACTCTGAAAATCCCTGGCATAAGCAAACGCAGTGTTCTATCCTGAAAAGTCAAAGCACCAGACACTCAATTCAACAGTTCACAGATATTAAGAAGCGATCAGGCAGCCATTAAGAGCACAGAGTTGGGTGTCAGACTTCCTTAAATCAAATCCCAGCCATACAACTTACTATTTCTGGGGCCCTGGGTGAGGTACTTAACCTCTTTGCATCTTAATTTGTTATTTGTAAAGATAACAGTACTACCTATCTTAGAGGGTTGTATGAGGATTAAGTGAGTTATAAGAGAAAACACAGTAAGCTCCAAATTGGTGTTTGCTTATTTTTTTAATTGCGTGTCTGTGTTCCAGGCACACAAACTCATCTGAGCACCTGCACTAAAGGGGCCGAGGACACTGGAGGCCCCAGGAGATGCACTCTGCCATCAGCTTCTCTGGACACCCTTGATTCTGGCCTTATTTCGTACTCCTGGTGTCTCTTCCTGCGGCCTCCACATTAGAAATGTGACTTCTCGTGGCAATCACTGAAAACCAGGACGCTAAGCCTGAGATTCCCCAAAGGAAGAAACATCCCAAAGCACAGGGCTGAGCTCCCAGCACTTTGCCCACACAGACCCGGAACCAGAGGCAAAAGGGAAACCCATTCGTTTTAGCCAGACCTCATATTACAGTCCACCTAGGCAATTTACATCTACGTTTAAGCCGAAGAGGTTTTAGTCTGCCTCGTGTAAAAATTTATTATTCAATTATCACATTTTAATATTCAATATTATTAATGTTTCACGGATACTGTTTTATAATGATAGGCATCCAGTTTGTAATGCATTTTTGCTCACTAGACACTCAGGATCACCACTATTTAGAACCATAAGGAAAATTATATTTTTTAATTCTCCAGAACATGGAGTTATCCTTGTTTTCCCTCCCTCTCCTTTTGGATATAATCAAATGAATAACAACTTTTCGGCACTGCCCTTCTGGTTAGAAAACCTTAGAAACTGTCATTTAGGGAATGTGTCTTTGAACATTTTTAAGCCTCTACCTTGAGCATGATGCTTATATTGTCAAACCTATATTTAAAGTCCTCAAAATATTTAAATGGTCAAGACCTTTTACTAGATCAATAGCGCCATCTTAACTTATAAAAATTATTGTACCGCCCAGAAAGAAACACTGGTTACAGGAGAATGTGGTTCAATTGTTTAAAGGATCAAAAAACCTCCTATTGGTTTATGACTTGGACAATTTGGACTGGCCCTCTGGTTTTTCTGACCATGGCAAGGGAAGAAAGGGAAGTGTGAGCTTTGAGTTTAGACTGACCTGGGTTCAAGTCGCTCAGGGTGTGACCATATAAAACTTAGCCGCCCTGAACTGCAACAGCTGGTTCTCAGGCATGAAAAGAAAGGACTACTTACTAATACCACTAACCTTACTGGATTAAGTAAGCAAGCTTCAGGGGCTTGGCAAGGAGAAGGCATCCTAACTCGCTGACGCCCAGACCAAGCCACCCACTTCTAGTGCTGGGACAGGGATGAGTTTCACCACCAGGTCCTCCTCCAGGCTGCCCTCCCGCCCTGTATAATCCAGGCTCCCTGCAGCAGCCAGAGCAAGATTTCAAAACATAGATCAGGTCCTATCACCTCCTGCTTGAAACCACTGATTAGTTTAAGAGTAATTTTAAGTGAAACTCGACTTCACTACCACAACCTCCTGGGCCCCCAGCATCTTGTCTGGCTGCCCTCTGGGCCCTGGCTTCAGGAGCAATTTCCTCGGGCCACTCAGCACCTGAGACCCTTAAACCTGAAACTTATATGAACAGCCACAGTACTTTCACTTGCTGAAGACAAACGACCCCACTTGAAATGGTCAGGGAACTACTGGGGGTTTTCTGTGAAATCCCAATCTGGCCACCCGTGCCCAGCTTGGCTTGCTGGGATCTCACTACTTTTGGTTCCTAAGGACTCAGCCTATTTCTCTTTTCTTTTTCAAGGGACACTACTTTTCCTGAGTCTTGTGGATTTTCTCCTTATCCCTACAGTCTGGCTGTCAAGTGGCACAAGCCCTCCCTCATTTCCTTGCTGTTCACATCCTTGCTTCTCCAAAGGTGTGCACACTGGCCCTTCTGGTACATGGCTTTTACTGCTAATTTCTAAAGAGACCAGACAGAGATGGGGCAGTTGGCATAAAAATCTAATAAGGAAAGTCTGCACACTCACTGCCCTTGTTTCTGACTGTGTGAATAAGCAAGCCTCTTAAATTCTTATCCTCTACCTGGGAGGGTGGATCGCTCCAAACTCCTCTTCACTCTCAGGCCTGAAGATGGAATCACAACCACAACAGGGTGAGGGGCCCACCCAAACCCACTCCTTTTGGGGGAGTAATTGGCATTTCTGCAGGCAGAGATCCTAGTCAGTCAAGCGTTCCTTTAAGATGGTGGAAATTTCTAGTAAAGGCAAATGAAACCATACCTATTGAAATTGAATGCAGCCACACACAATATAATTTAAAAGAAAGGCTGTGATGATGTTTTAAGTCACAGGAAAGAAAAAAAAAAAGAAGACATTTATTAGGAGACTTCTATGTGCTGGGTGTTTTACACGCTCACTCAGTCCTCACAACCAGAGCAAGGTGGGTATTTCTAGGCCTATCTTTCAGATGGAAAACTGAGGGTTACCAGCATGCGGCAAGTAAGTAGAACTTAGATTTCCGCCCACGTCTGATTCTAAACCTGTGGTTTTCAAACTCTGCTCCCCAGATACGGTTCCAAAGAGGCAGCTGGATATTTGAGAAATATTTTTTTAAACGAAATTGAATTTTTATTACCTTAGAGACTGAAATGAAAAAAAATACATCTTCAAATATAATGTACATGAAACTTTAACACACTGGAGAATGCCCACACATTAACTTGTGCTGCCAGAGTGATCTTCTTTTGGCGGGCAGGGGGGGAGGTAGACTCAGAATAAAACCTATATTCTGCCTTCTGACTGAAGAGTAATTTAGAATTGAGCTACTTTAATATCTGTAACACTTGCAACTGTGATTCCATTAGAATCTTGTTCTTCCTTAACCTCACACAAAAAAACAAAATGTATAACTGAATGAACTAGAAGATGAACCTTCAGTTCTCATTCATCTAAATGGATCGAAATGAAATTCATCTACATCTAAATTCAGTTCTGTGTTTATCAAAACAGCTTCATTGTCCTCAATGATAATATATAATACATCTATAAAACACATAAGTAAATATCATGAGCATAAATTTGTAAAAATTACATATAATAAAATATCACATTTGTTTTGTATATCCGAGTTCTGCATAAAATTGGTTGGAAAAAAAAGAATTCGAAGATTAAATGAAATCCACCCCTACATCACAATGATTTTAAGTAACTCATGGTAAAGTAAGGTGAGATTGCTTTATATATTAGGACCAACTGGTAAGTAGGCAGAAAGTTGAGAGGAACCTTGCCTCTACTTCTCCTTCACAGTGCATGAACCCCTTCCATAATGTCCCTGACAAGTGGGGAACAGCTTCTACTTTGTCATTTCCTATTCAAGGCAGATGAATAAATCTTATAAGAAAGTTCCTCCTTACCCTGAACCAATACCTACGTTCCTATAATTTTGACCCTCTCATTGTAGGCTGCCTTCTGGAGACTCAATACAGGATATTATTTACATCCTTCTAATAACCTAAGCCACTGATCGATCACACTGCCTCCTTCTTTAAAGGTGCAAGTACAAAAACCAAAAGTCTGATGTCAGTGAAAAATAGTGAAATACTGCCTCTCTTCAGAGGTAAATCCTACTTTACCAGTCCAGCGGTTGGCAATCTACAATCCATGGGCCAAATCTGGCTCACTGCCTGCTTTTTGCAAATAAAGTTTTAGTGGAACACAGCCATGTCCATCTATGGCTGCTTTTGTGCAACAACGGCAGAGGTGAGTAGCTGAGACAGAGACCGTATGGCCTGCAGAGCCTAAAATATTTACTAACTGGCCCTTTACAGAAAAAGTTTGTGCACCCTGTTCTAATCCATCATCCAGTGTTTTTCCACAAGCAAAGAACTGTGTTACTTTCAATGTTACAGGCTATAGTGCAGTAGCTAAAAGATTCATCCCTGTATTGTCTACGATGCCCACGTCCCTACGAAATTAAGCATTGCTCAGTAAGTATTCGTGGGCTGCTTCGGGGCCGCCAGAGCCGGGCGGATTCAGCCACGGGGCTCTGGGGGCGGCGCAGACCTCAGGTAACCGCGCCTCCCGCCCCACCTCCCAGAGCGGCCCTATAAGTGGCCCGTCGCGGCTGGCCCCAGAGCACGCCTGCCGTCCCCTGCAGTGGAGCTGGCTGAGCCGTTCCTGCTGAACGCGCTCGCCTACCTGGAGCGCGCCCCGGGGTTTCTGTGCTACATGCTGCTGAAGCTGGTGCGCTCGCCCTACGGGCGCTACGCGTTAGCGCGCTCCGCTTTCCGGCTGCCCGCGCAGGCCGCCTGGGCGGTGCAGGAGCTGCCCTCGCGGGCCCTGCCGCTCCTCGCAGGGCCGACCCCGCCGGCCGAGCGCCTCAACCACTGGCCCAGCTGCATCCTGCTGGACATGTTCCTCGTCCACTATGTGCAACGGGCCTTGATTTCCCCCTTTTCAGAACCGAGTGGGAAAGCCCACACCATTGTACGCCTTTATACTGGCATTCGTGTTCTGCACCTATAACTGGCTACTTGCAGAGTAGAGACCTGAGCCAGTATGCAGTGTACGCTGACGACTGGGCTCACTGACCCCTGATTTCTAACAGGTTTTGTCGTGTGGTTGACAGGCATGCTGATAAACATCCATTCAGATCATGTCCTAAGGAATTTCAGGAAACCAGGGAAGACTGGATATAAAATACCAAGGAGGGGCTTGTTTTAATACATCACTGCAGCCAGCTACTTCCGTGAAGTCGTCCAGTGGTGCTTCTATGCCCTCGCCAGCTGGTCCATGCAAGGCTGGGCTTTCGCTCTGTTCACCTTCTGTGTCCTGTTCACCAGGGCTCAGCAGCATCACCAGTGGTACCATGAGATAGTTGAAGATTATCCAAAATTCAGAAAAATGATGATTCTGTTTTTGTTTTAAGTTCACTGTCAATGGAATTATCTTCAACTTGAAGCTTTCGATGATGTTTCTCTTGGGATTATATAAATAAATTTATGTCTCTGTAATTTTTCTGCCATTTCATCTTTTTCAAGATTGCTCAAGGGGGTTTTTCCCCTAGCAAATTTGTAAGCTACCTAGTAACAGTCTAATCAAACTGAAATTGCAGGTTGAACTATGATGCTGCATACCAGGTCAGGAATCTGGAACTCTGTAATTGCGGCTGACCCTCCTCTGATTTTGGGTTTGCCTCTATGGACCAAAACGTTTCTGTACCACTTACACAACCCCCTACAGCAATGGGTTTAAGGTCAAAGACGATGTCGCCCCCTCCTCGCCATGGAGGCATGTTCTGTCTTTGTGTCCCTTTCATCCCACTAGGTTGGAGAGGCCTGGGTACCCACAGTGTACCCACAGCCTCTCACTGTTGGGTGCTGGGCAGGCAGAGAAGTTGTGCACAGAGAAAGGGGGCACCCATCAGAGGCTGGTGCAAAGGGCCTCTGGCACCTGCTGCAGCCTGGTCCACCAGGTGACTTCACTGGCAGGACAGGGCACTGGGGGCATTCTTAAGGAGCAGTCTGCTGTGTCCCCCACAAAAGGGACTTATTGGAGGCCCTGGGCTAGGAGCACAAAGGTGCTGCAGGGCACCCCTCGCATCTTGGGCCACTCGCCATGAGCCATCAGGAGTCTGGCCTGGGATGGTTTTTCTACCTCCTTCTAGGTAGAATTAGAATTTTTTTGTAAGGCACTTTTTAAGTACCTCTCAGTACTGCAAAACTATAACTTGAAGCAGAATTTCTTATTTTAGATGCACTCAAAAACTCCATGGAGATAAATAGCAGTAATAAAATGTGCTACTTATTGCCAGATATGTAAAAGAAATCTCCCCACTAGAAGGCTGTTGAATCTCTTGACCCCTCTGAAAATCTAACGAACACATGGTAAAGACCCCGCCTCTCCTGGGGGAAGGCACTGCCTCTGCTGCTGCCACATTTATAGAGGTGGAAACTGAAAGAGGAAGTGGAGAGAGTCCGTGTACACTTATGATTGCTAAGGATGCTACGTGGCAGGGGCCTTCAGGACACAACTGATGCTGTGTCCTGTATGTTGTCCAAATGCCACCTTTGGGCAAGGAGCAGGCCCTCCTGCCCCTGCACCCCAGGCCCCCGGGGCACCCTGTCAGCTCCCTCCCACCCTTCTCCTGGCTCACCTTCCCAACCAGGGGCTCCCCGCCACGAGTTTTCATGTAGAAACTGTATTCTCCGTGTTAGTGGTTTTTAGAGTCTCTTAGCATTTTAGAAACATTTTCTCATGGTGGTTGTGCTTCATTTTAACTAAAAATGGAATGCTTTTGCAGGGAAATTTTTATGATCAAATAATCTTTGGCCCTTTTTCTGACTGACTAATTACTTGAAACCATAAAACAAATATTTAGGATCTCCTCTGGAAAACTCAAAAATCTGAGCAAGTCTTGACTTATTTGGGCCCCTGGGTTCTAGAAGGTGTACCTGGCCAGAAAGTTGCTTGTCTGAGAGCCAGAGAGGCTCACTGTGAATTTTACTTCTGTTGGTGCTTTTTTATCTGAGTGACCAAAAGTTTGGGTTAAATCAGCATTTGATGCACAGTTACTACTTCACTGCCATGCACTGGATGGATGACTGACATAGGAAGAGATCTTGTTCTATCTTGCCTGCCTGTCTTCCGTTTGCTAAAAACTGTAACTTAGCAAATTATGGCAATTTGTTATTGTGTTAATTATAATAAAGAGATTAATAAAATTACTGTTAAAAAAATAAGTATTTGTGGAGTGAGGAAAGTTAGATAGGAAGAGGAAGAGAAGATACGTGGGAAGGGAAGGAGAGTAGGGCTTTTCTTTTCCCAAAACTATTCTGACATATACCCTTCAAAAAATTATTTTAAAACCTAGCACACTGGTGTTCTGAGTTGGTGACTATGGTGGTATTTCTCAGGAATTTGATTCTATTCCTGAATCCCAACACCTTACAGCACAGACACAAACACTTCATAATTCACACATACACACAAAAAAACCTAGCAGATCCTCCTCTTGCTGTAACTAGGTATTTGAACACAGGGATGTACATCTGAATTAAAATAGAGGACCTAAAGTTACTATGTTTCATTTCAAGCAGATCAACACTGATTGAAATGTTGTTTAGTAAACAAAAGTCCTTGCTAATTTTGAATAACCAAGAAAAATGCTACCCACCCACTTTTTTAAAATTTAAAGTTCTTTATTTTGATTTAACGTGAGACTTTTTTTTTTTTTTTTTTTTTTTGCGGTACGCAGGCCTCTCACTGTT